>NC_079408.1:12477349-12492349 GCF_029220125.1 Pseudoliparis swirei
AACATTAATGTATTCATGAAAACCTGTTCAGTATTCATCAGACCTGTGACGGACGGCGTTCTGTAAAACCAATAAAATCACGTTAAAAGAAACGTGGAAGCTGGTTTTTGGATCGCAAAGACGAAAACCTTTAAAATAAATATCAACCCAATTTAGTGAAGAAAAACTCCCCCGTAGAAACGGTATCGCTCTGATCCAAGGTCACAACCACTTAGAAGACGGCACGATGTTTATGACATCAACGTGTTTAATGGCGTTCTCAGACAACTACCCCCAGAGACTCTAGAGGATCTGTGTGTGTGGGGGGCTTTAAGCCAGGGGACGGGATTTAGAGCTGGTGATTTATAGAGGGGACAGACGAAGAGACAGGTAATCAGAGCATGGCGAGCTGGGCAGCCTGCGCAGGTGTGTGTGTTTTAAGAAGAAGCAGCCGGATGAGGGAGGAGGAGGTACGCTCGGCCCCTCTAGGCGAGAGGGGAAGGGAACGTCCAGAGAGCTTTTACCAGACTAAATGATGGAGGAGGGAGGGAGGGGGGGGGGGGGTACGTCTTGAGCGAAGGCTGCGCCGTCAGCCCGTGATTAATCTACCGCCGCCTGTCTAATTACCACCGGCGCCCTCTCCGTGTTCCTCGGCTCCGCCGGCGGCGCGCTGACCCCCGCCGGAAGCTCGCCGCTCCCGACGCAAATTAAAGCCCCGTAAATATTTGCTTTTAACTCTCGACGAGACATTGTTTCCAATTTTGCGCTCCAGTGGTCCGCAACCCCCGACACACACCCCTTACTCCACACACACACACACACACACACACACACACCACTTTCATACCCAACACTGATGTTTGTGAACATTTCCTCGTTGTCAACACGTTTACTGACAGCTCCCTCCTCCTCCTCCTCCTCCTCCTCCTCCTCCTCCTCCTCTCATTGTGTTGGGTTAGGGGTTAGCTGGCAGTCTATCAGCCCGTCCTCGTCCATTGTGGGACCGTCGTGCGTGAATAGCGTCCAGGAGAGGGAGGGAAGGCAAAGTGTGTGAGGATCGACAGGCTGATCGGAAATGGTACGCTTCCTATCGGACTTCCTCAATAATTAAAGGTCGCACGTGTGCGCTTTGGCGAGGCAGAAGAGTTGGGATGTTTACAGGTGTGCTATATATTCTGTCGAATAACTCCAAGAATTATATCCCGTGATGAAAATATATAGTCATCAGAATGGATTTATAAAATTGGTTGTTTGTGGTTTAAGGTGTCAAAAAAACAACTTAAACCCAGTTCAATAATGAATTTCACACGTTGGACGCCAGCTGCTCGAGGTTGCGTTCGCTGACAGCATCGAACCACCACGGTGGAGCTGCATTGTGGGTAATGTAAGTAACAGGTTTTGACACTGAGCCAGAACGCTCGGGAAAAGACAATATCTCGGGACCTTAATGAAAAACCGAAACATTGCGAGCGTGACAGTGTTATGAGGAGTGGAGCACTCTTTTAATAGATGCCTTTCTTTTCACCTGAAAACCACCCAAACTATGGCTGCTGTATCGGCCGCATCAACAATGAACTTCACTTATAAATAATAATTGTACACACCTAAAGTCTCTAGATTGTCACATTCCCTGACTTTAAAGCAGAGATAACTTTTGCTTCATTTAAAATGTACATGAATTAGAATTGTATTCATCTGGTGAACGACATTCACTGATAGTTAGCCACACCTTTATATCTTTATTGTCTGATTCTAGAGAACATCTCATGTTCCTGACTCACAAAGCCACAGTGTTGTGACATCACAGGGTTGAGACCTATGTGTGACATCACGGGGTTGAGACCCATGTGTGACATCACAGGGTTGAGACCTATGTGTGACATCACAGGGTTGAGACCTATGTGTGACATCACAGGGTTGAGACCCATGTGTGACATCACGGGGTTGAGCTCTATGTGTGACATCACAGGGTTGAGCTCTATGTGTGACATCACAGGGTTGAGACCCATGTGTGACATCACGGGGTTGAGCTCTATGTGTGACATCACAGGGTTGAGACCCATGTGTGACATCATAGGGTTGAGACACATGTGTGACATCATAGTGTTGAGACCTATGTGTGACATCACGGGGTTGAGACCCATGTGTGACATCACGGGGTTGAGCTCTATGTGTGACATCACAGGGTTGAGCTCTATGTGTGACATCACAGGGTTGAGACCCATGTGTGACATCACAGGGTTGAGACCTATGTGTGACATCACAGGGTTGAGACCCATGTGTGACATCACGGGGTTGAGACCTATGTGTGACATCACAGGGTGATGGTGAGCTGCCGCAGAATCTGGATCATAACACATCATACGGCCGAACAAATCCCTGAAAGCTTTTCCGTGCGCCTTGTCACTGCCAATGTGGTTGTTTTTCCTCCTTGTTTTTTTTGTCTGATCTTAGTTGATTGGTCGGCTCTTTAAATTCCTCCATCCTCTCAACATTCAAACACACCCCCTCGTGTTGAACTCCGGCCCCGCCTCCGCCTCCTCGGCTTCCCCACACCGAGAGGGCAGAAGATGGAAGGATGGAAACTCGTAAAGAAAAACCCAAAAGGGAACCTGACAGGAGCCTGAGTGGAGGACTGACCTGGCCGTCGGCTCTTTTCCTCTTCGCCCACACAGCAGGATGGCAAATATACAGAAAGTGTGCACACTTGCATCCCAATAACCTGCAATAATGTGGCCTCTGCAGAAACGGCCTCCACTCCACTATGCCTTTAAAAGGACTGCGATAAACACATCTAGCTCCTGTCCCACGGATAAAAGCACACACACACACACACACACACACACACACACACACACACACACACACACACACACACACACACACACACACACACACAAAGACAAACTCCAGACAGCATCAGAGTTTTGCTGACTGTGCATTAACCAAACACATTTGCAGCCGCAGGAATATGTCGACGCTCGGAAAACGTCCAGTGTTCACGCCTCCGCCTTGATGTATCACTTAGCCGTTGTGAAAACAAACGAGCGGCGCCCCAATCAGACGCCGTCAGCCCGCGGACGCCTCGAGGTGATAACGAGCGACGTGTATCCACGCTCGGCTGCGCGCCGCCTACGCTCGTGCTTGTTGACGTGGGGCACCCGAGTCCGTGCGACGGCTTTGAATTTGACGTCACCTGTTGTTCTTCCATCCCACACACACACACACACACACACACAGGCCCTGTGCACCACCGGCCTGGCGAAGACGTGTTATCGTCTATCTTGAAGTCGAACAGACCGACTAGGACGGAGGAAGAGGTGGCAAGCAATTACAGGGGAGGTCTTGGCGGCGGTATCGGAGCAAAATTGGGTTCGAATTGGTTTTGGTGGGATTTAGATTGTGCCCAGTAAGCTATGTGGGGGAATGGCGATGGATTCCATTCTGAGACAGTGATCCCCGCGGCTGATTTGTCCACCGGAGGGAAGCTGAGTGAAACTTTGTTTTCTTCTTTTTTCGGCTAGAGCCACGTTGAATTTGTGAAAACAAACGAGCGAAACAAGAAAAAAAGAAGAAGAAAAAAAAAGCAGACGGCGCAAAAGAGGACGGCGTGATGTGTCTTTACCACAGCGGCCTAAATGGCACAAAGACCCGAGAGTGGTTAAGTGAAGGGCTTCACGGGTCCTGCTGGTACTAATCTGTGAAAGTAGTGCAAGGACATGAGTCTAAGTGTTCAGGCCAACATTTATAATCCCAAATGTTTGATACCGGAGGGACTCGGATCAAATGGTGCGTCAGAATAATTGCAAGAGAAAAATGTGTTCTTTGAAGTGACGACAATTTTCTTTCTGCTCATTAAATGATGGAGAGTTATTTTTTGGGCTCTGTTTGGGTCAGCTGTATTTTGGGTAAGGTCAGTTTTTCTTTGGATATATGACTGGTTTGGACTTTTGCATCCCCAACTTTCGCCAGTTTTATCCAGGGGTCTGTTTCGGATCGGAATGGGTCCACCACATTTCGGATAACGTCTGTTGGGGATGCCGATTGGGTCCCTTTCAAATCAAGTCTCCTTCTTTTTTTAAAGCGTTGCTCTTGTGTGGCTCGGTGGTCCTTAACATTTGATAAATGCTCCCGTTTTTTGACAAATGACAACAGGGTTTTGTTTGTTTACCAGAGGTCATAAATCATGTCGCGCTTTGTTGTCAAGTCCAAGCAGACGACCTGGAGACAAAGTCCAGGATTATAGTACAACACAAAAACGCTCAAGCGCCAAACCATGCTCCACGAATGTTCCTTTTTGATCCACACGTGCCTCAATTACACAACCCCATCTAATCCAAATCCACACCCAGGCTTTTACAAAAAGAACATAAAGGAACCAAACCTTATTTCCTCTCAAATTCGGGGCAATTTCAACCGCGCTCCCTGATCACAGTGCAGTCACCGTGAGCAGAGACGTGACCTTCACATGGAAGATTAACGGCAGGTTAGTTGCTCGGGAGCCGCCGTCACAGCACATAAAAGTGGCTCGTCACAGCAATTAAAGATAACAAAGTGGACTTGCTGTTGAAAACGCGGAATCATAAGCACTTTATGTCATTCTCCTCTTAATGCGCAGCAGTGAAAGCGGCTCTCCCCCACACGGCAACGACATCAAAGTCTGGCGTCAGTTTTGAAGTACAGATCCGCGGCATAAAGGACAAGTGATAATTCGTGGAATCTGGTCTCCGTCGAGGTCTGTTGTGATTAATGAAGGAGAGAGTATTTTCTCACAAACACAGGAGAAAGGCACTTGCATCACGGAATGCAAGCTAATGATCTGTCTAATTATGCAGCGGTCTATTTATAATTACATCTTAAAAGTCCCAGTCTTGCATTGGATTTCATGACTGCAAACTTTTAGAAGAATCAATTGAAGTGTCACGGACACAATCAAAGCACGGCAGAGCTTCAGTGCTTCCTGATCAACGTGTGTTCAGATTGTACTTGTTACTCCGGCTGGTAGTTTCACTTCGAGGTGATGTCCCTGTCATGGTTGGCTGACCTGTTCGTTGTGACACGAGCCCACAGTGGATTCAGTGGCTTCCGAACTGTGTCAAATGCATATAACCCTGCATAATGACCTCACGGGGAAGAGTTCCTCCGTCCAAGGCAGCGTGAACTGAGTGTGCTTCATGTTCTTCACTTCAAGAAATATGTTTGTGGAATCTGCAATGTTCCTTTTTTATGTGGATGGCCAATCAGACTGTTTGCTAACATATGTGTCGTAGTGTATGCATGGAGCCTATGTATGTATGTATCTGCTAAAAGGTCCATAAGACATGCTAACGCTCCATTAGAAGGTGAATAAGACATGCTAACTATCTGAGTAAGACATGCTAACTCTCCACTAGAAGGTGAGTAAGACATGCTGACTATCTGCTAGAAGGTGAATAAGACATGCTAACTATCTGCTAGAAGGTGAATGTACTCTCTGCAGAGCTACCAACTCTCACGGTTTCGCCGTGTGACACACGCTTTTGCATGTTTTCACGCTCTCACGCCACACAACCAATTTCTCACGGCAAAAGAAATTCTGATTTTGGGCCGAGGCGCGTTGGTTTCTTTTCAAACTCCCCGACGATAGATGGCGCTAAGGAGCGCATCTATGAACCTATTCGCTGCATAGACATCCTATTTACCCCAAAGAGTCCCGGAGTTAGCAACAGAAGAAGATTTTCAAACATTCACAACGAGCAGAGACTCCGGTGTGTTAATGCAGGGCTCTCAAGTGTCACGCATTTCGGTCTTTAGTCACGCACTCCCGCCACACATCGTATTTCTCACGCTGAAAAAACTCTCGGCTATTTAATGTTTTAATGTGCCGCAGCGCGCAAACATGAGCTGGCCGCGCTGCCCTCACCGTGGAGGAATCAAGCGCTCCCCTGGAGTTCTGCTGTGAGGTGCCACTTATCAGCCAATCAAAAAAAAGAAATGGGCGACACAATAGCCAAACAGAAAAAACCGTATCTGTTGTATCTGGGTAAGATTTAATCCAGCAACCAATGAAAATAAAGAATCCTGGATAGATATGTCACTCTTGCCTGTCTTCAAAACTTAAGAGCCCTGTTAATGACATGTGGTTCAATTAAGTTCACTCTCTTAAACTTTAAATCTTGAAATAATGTGTTGTGTTTGTGCGTGTGATTTTGTGTGGTGATGTAAACTCAGCTGTCATAACAAGCAGCAGAGCACCGTGTTAACCTCTTGGTATCCTGCATGCTCAACACATCAGAGCATTGTTTGTTAAGGCTGCCCACATAGCATTTATCACTTTATTTGCAGGCCTAGGAAAAGGACCCTCTCAACAATTTTCAAAACAGCTCTTTGAACAAGTAAGATGTATTATAAAGAATTTAATATAAAGACAGGACATTTATGCAATAGAATTAGTCATGTTTTTGAAAATGAGAGAAGAGTTATGAAAAAACATTTTATTTCTTTAAGGTAGCAAAGATGCCTCGTAAAAGACCTTTGCCAGGCCAGAATGCAGGGGACAACATGGGTACAACATGGGGACACCATGGGGACAACATGGGGACACCATGGGTACAACATGGGTACAACATGGGTACAACATGGGTACAACATGGGTACAACATGGGGACAACATGGGTACAACATGGGTACAACATGGGGACAACATGGGTACAACATGGGTACAACATGGGTACAACATGGGTACAACATGGGTACACCATGGGTTCAACATGGGTACAACATGGGGACAACATGGGTACAACATGGGTTCAACATGGGTACACCATGGGGACAACATGGGTACACCATGGGTTCAACATGGGTACAACATGGGTACACCATGGGTTCAACATGGGTACAACATGGGTACACCATGGGTTCAACATGGGGACAACATGGGGACAACATGGGTAAACCATGGGTTCAACATGGGTACAACATGGGGACAACATGGGTACACCATGGGTTCAACATGGGTACACCATGGGTTCAACATGGGTACACCATGGGGACAACATGGGTACAACATGGGTACAACATGGGGACAACATGGGTACAACATGGGGACAACATGGGTACACCATGGGTTCAACATGGGTACAACATGGGGACAACGCCACATTAATTCAAATTTCCTGCTATTTGAGCCACCAACGTGTGTGGCTGCGTGCGCAGCAACATTTTGGTCACCCCCGACAAAATCTCACTCCAAGGTTTTTTGAAAAGTTGGCAGCTCTGTCTCTGTTAGAAGGTGAATAAGATGAGCTAACTATATTCAAGGAAGTGGAAACTATATGCAATGAAGTGAATAAGACATGTTAAGAGATTCCTCAAAATGTAAAATTATTCTACATCCAAAGCAATAGAAAAAATTCAGACACATGCCAGACAAACAGCTGCTTTAATTAAGCTTTAAGTGTAGATGCTGGAACACATGCTGTTTGATGTTGTACTCTTCAAAAGATTCCTGACAGATCAGTCCTTCTGCTTTCTTCTCCGCCTTAGTGAGAAGTATTTAGCTGTCCACTCTGTCTTATACAGTATCCTCACAATTCACGATCGGCATTAACTCTTTTTCACAGCATTCATTTTTTTTGTTTTGCGGCAGAGGGGATGTCAACTTGACTTAGAAATGGTCAAATTTGTATTGCTCAGGTGTGGGCCTAATATGAAGAAAATGACCGTACTCTCTAATTGAATTTGTTAACAGGCACGATACATTTCAGGTCAACAAATTAAGCAACTGAACTGTATTACAGATTTGTGGGTCAGAATCAGGCTGGGTCTGGCCCAGACAGCACAGCAGTCTGTGAGAGCAGGAAGTTGCAGATCTGAGTGATGTGACTGTAAATATCAATCAATCGTTTAAACTTTTATAACAGACTCACGGTCCAGATGGTACAAAACATTAAAATAGAATAAAATACGTACAAAATCACAAGTAAAAAACAAAAAAACAAAGAACTACACATGCTTTATAAAGCTGTACCAGTGTCTCCACAGCTGGCACTGGTAGCGTGTAGTGCTGAACTTTATATTTGATAAAATGATGATCTCATTTTCGGAGTCATCAACCCGGCATATAAATTTGCACATAAGATTTCTTAAAACCGCTGGAGAATGAAGCTAAAACAACAAATGTCTTGGCTAAAGGCCCAATTCTTACTCAATTTTAATAATGATTAGTCGTGGAAAATCCTTGTTTTGCATATTTCTTTCAAAATGAAAAAGCACCTGTTGAAAAGACCTGTGTGGTCCCCTCCTTCTCTCTTCCTCTCGGGGGACGAGAATGAAACATCCTCCCGATGACGTGAATCCCGCGTGACTGTGCCAGTGTGCAGCTTGTGGGATCGTGCTGCGTGAATGCGCCGAGATGCAGCACGCTCAGGAGCACCTGCTCCTTTAAATCTGTGGCGGTAGAGCGCAATAGCAGGCGCTACACCTGCCTTCCAAATACCGCCGGCGCTATCTCTTTACACGGCTTTCCGTGCTCAGCCCTCCTCCCGCCAGTCTTTCCCTCTCTGCTCCATCACTCACGTAAGCTCACAGCAAAGCCGGACCAATTAGGCCTTCTAATTGAGCCAATTAGCAGTTAAACACTCAGATGCACCCCAAAGTTCTGGAGGTCCCTCCAGGCACTAACGCCTGCCAGGACCTGGAGTTGAACCAAGTGTTCTGGCCCGTGTGGGCAAGAGGACTCCTCCCTGGATGTGTGTCTATTAAATGTCCACTTCTCCCAGAGACTCCGGGGTCAGTGAAGCAGCCCCTCATGTGGAGTCTCTACTGACCAGAGAGAGAGAGAGAGAGAGAGAGAGAGGCTTTTCATTAACACCAGGACCTATTTCCTCTCCATCTGCATTCTCTCTTCTCATTACCGCTCCTTTCCATCTCCCATTCCCTTTCATGTGTCTTTTGGAGGATGAAAGTGAAATGGTAAACTGTGGATAGCGTGTGTGTGTGTGTGTGTGTGTGTGTGTGTGAAGGGTCGTCCCTGCGCAGTGCGTAGGCCTCTAGACTCTCTGTGGTTTAATTAGAGCTCGCCTGGCGCTGCCTGCTTCTCGGTGAGACACTCCCACACACACACACACACACACACACACACACACACACACACACACACACACACACACACGCATGGGCGCGTGGGTAGAACAGACACGAGTCCACAATGAGAGGAACAACATTACAGATGGCTACGGACTCAAATGTGCCACACCGTCCCCAAAAGAGCTCGTTCTACAGAAGTAACTTTACCCTCACATGAAGGGGCCTCCGTATGCCTCGGGACACTTAACTCCCATGCCTTCACATTCAAATGGCTTTATTGGCAGTGGGAGAAGAGGGGGGGGGGGGGAGACAACAGAAACACAGAGGCGCTTCGGTGGGTTTGCCGGCCGATCCAATAATACGGTTAATGATGACTTGGTTAATGGGACAATTAAAGGCCTGGCGATAAAGCGAGAGATGAGCGTGGAGGAGAGGAAGAGGTAATGGTGAATTGTAAAAATGGGATGAGCTGGAAATAGAGCAACACAAACGAGATCTCTCTGTTTCATCCGGCGCAGCCTTCATTGCTGCTTGTCGGGCCGCCCACCGTTACATAACGCCACCCAACAATGCGATGACGCCCTAATCTCCTCCATGCCTCGTGCATTTTTTCCTTCTTTTCCGACTGGGTCTGTTACACGAGGATTTGCACATTTCCGCAGTAGATTACACGGATGAGTGTGGAGTGTGTGGCAAGTTATTCAAGTCATTCACCCAATTAAGGCTTACTGCGTGCATGCGTGTGTCCCTTTGTGCTTTGCATGTAGCCCCAAAAATGCGCCAGGGCTGTTCGAAGCTGCTTACAGGAGCACATTTTTTGACCCCTTGACCCCTAACCGGGCAGTGAAAGGCTCACCCTGATCCCGAGCCTCTACTCCTCGTCTTCTGGACTCGGGCTGAAGCAATTCCTCGAGAAACGGATGTGGCTCCGATAAAAAACATGGCCGCAAGAGGAGCTGGTTGACGTCAGCCGCTTCACTAAATAACTGAGCGAGGAGCAAATGATGCGTTCAAGCTCTGTTCAGTAAAAATGATTATTGGGAGAATTTTGACGATATCATGATGTGTTCAAATGTGGTCTTGGAGAACGTGGTTCTCGGTGAGATACTTGAATAAATACAGTTGTTACCTTCGCATTGAAAATGCGGAGGGTTATGTTTTGATCGCCGTGTATTTATTTATTTGTATGCGTGTTATTCGCATAAGTAAAAAAGTATTAAACCGAATCGCATGCAATTTGGTGGGATGATTCGTTATTATCCGGGGACCGTTTGATTAGTTTTTGGGATCGATCGGGTCAAAGGTCAAGGTCATGAAAAGGTCAAAATCTTCTTTTTATCATAGCGCGGTCAATTTATATCCAATTGGCATGCAATTAATGCCAACATGTTCATAATTCAATGTGATATGCGTGATATGCGAAGGTATGCGCTCTACCGAGTGCCCATTCTAGTTTGAAGATGTTTTCACAGCAGTAACACAACTATATTTATTCTTTATTTCCCAAATAATTTGAATTGTGTTTACATGTAAATAACCTCTTCGAACCACGAGGAACACATTTTGAAATGTGACTTCAGGACGGCTGAAATCATTTTCCAGAATGTAAAATACTTATTTAACTTTGACAGTTTAAGAACAAATGTTGATGTTTCTTAAACGGGAACTCATTAGTTGTCTTATTTTCTCTTTTGTTTATGAAATATAGTTCCATAATAAAGCAAAATCGATTGATTAATCAATGGAATACTCAGTTAGTTGCTATTTTTTTTTCATGCCTAATAGATGAGCTCTCAACGTGCAGTATGAGAGTTAGATCACAACAGATCTCACATTGATCACCAAGTAAAAAGTTCCCAAAAGGATTTTATTCTTTAACTCTGTTGTTTCATTACCTTCGCATTGAAAATGCAGAAGGTAATGTTTTGATCGCCGTGTATTTATTTATTTATTTGTATGCGTGTTACTCGCATAACTCAAAAAGTATTAAACCGAATCGCATGGAATTTGGAGGGATGATTGGTTGTTATCCGGGGACCATTTGATTAGATTTTGGCATCGATCGGGTCAAAGGTCAAGGTCATGAAAAGGTCAAATTCTTCTTTTTACCATAGCGCGGTCAAGTTCTCTCCAATTGGCATGGAACTAATGCCAACATGTTCATAATTCAATGCCCAATCTTGTGATATGCGAAGGTATGCGCCCTACCGAGTGCCCCTTCTAGTTCCAACTGCTTTCATTTCAGGTTGTGTTTTTCCCCCTTGGCAACAGTTACAGGCTGAATGTTGCACTGACAACTTTTAATGGAATATATTTCTGCTTCAGATAAACTATAATCTCTCTTATCTTTCTCCCCCCCCCCCCCTCCTTCTGTTTTTCTCTCTGTGTACCACTGTCCTTTAAATCCCCTCCTCCCCTTCTCTGTTTCATCCTACAGAATTCCGTGGCTGTTAAAAAAAACACTAAAATAATAAACCTGGATCGTAGAGGCCCAATAGGAATGGAACGCAACAGAACCATGACTGGGGAAGCATTTGGGATCCTTGTTGCTCCGCATCAACACTGACCAGACATCCACGCCGAGGTCCGGCCTCCTTCTCCGGCCCCCCGAGGACCCTTCAGTGCCCCCTAGCAGACTGCTTCGCCCTCCATCTCACCTTCACTCAGAGCTCCTGGCCTGGATGAAACCATCACAACAAAAAGCTCCTTTTATTCTTTCAGGGTCTGCCTGCTTTGGTTTTTAAATCCCCTCTTATGCTTTACCTTCCAGACTGTTGGTTGAAATCCCCTTTTTTCTCATAGAAAGACGAAAGTACTCTTAAACAGACTGAAATCTGGTGGCTGAACACCATGAATCCAGCCATGTACCCCGTTCCACTTGCTCCAAGTAAACAAAGGGGGCAGGCTCAGTCGTCCAGAACGCGGCCCCACAGTCTCATCACGGACTGGTGCCTGATGGGTTTGCTCGGGCTCATTGTGCTCTTCAGCCTGGCCTCCAGCCAGAAAATGGACCCTTCCAAAAGCCCCTTAGTCACCACCAATTACGGTAAGATCAGAGGCATCAAGAAGGACTTGAACAATGAGATCTTGGGCCCCGTAGAGCAGTACCTGGGCATCCCCTACGGCACGGCGCCCATCGGCGACCGCCGCTTTCAGCCGCCCGAAGCCCCGGGATCCTGGCAGGAGATCCGCAACGCCACCCAGTTCGCCCCCGTGTGCCCGCAGAATGTCCTCGGCGTGCTCCCGGAGATTATGCTGCCCGTGTGGTTCACGGACAATCTGGACGTGGCGGCGGGTTACATCCAGAACCAGAGCGAGGACTGCCTCTACCTCAATGTCTACGTGCCTACCGAGGATGGTGAGTGGGCATTATTACACGAAGGGTTGGGGGAGGCCGGGAGAGGAGGGATTCAGTAGTGGGTAGAATGAATTATATTGACTGTTCGCTAAGCCCCGCCCCTTTAGGTACCCATGCCTGTCAAGCTTTCCATACTCGCCATACACATGTAGTGGGGCTGGGTATCGGTACACAATCAACTGAAATAACCCAGTACCAGGTAGTATCACAATTCTCCACTCAAACAATACTGCGTAATTCTAATATTTCTCAGGTTTTTCTCGCAACCAATCACATTCTTCCACGTTTGATTGGCCCGCGACGACCCACACAGCCACGGGTTGTTTACCTGCGCACGCCATCTAGCTGATAACGGGGAAAGATTTACCATTAGAGATGTTGTTTTACTTTTTTCTTTGATGTCTGTCAGATTTTACATTACCTTCATGAGATGATTGGAAACGACGGGTTCACTTTTATTTATTTATATCTGGTCATTTCAAACCATAACCCTGTAAAGGGGTCTAACATATTTACTTGATGGCTGCGCACATTATATCATGTGCAAAGATTCAGGCCCCAGGCACTCACGAGCCGGGGAGGCGTGTAGAAGCCACCTCAAGTGCAGCTCCTACTCCAACCCCATGCGCACCGCTTCAGCGTGCAGAGAAAGCCGAGGCTTGTCAGGCCAGCTGTTGCCGGTTACGGTTGCTACGCTGTGATTGGACAAGCGCTTTAAGTGGAGGGGTGGAGGGGACGGTCAATTAGCACCACCCATGAGGGAGAGAAGAGCCGGGAGAACCTTCATGTGGAAACAATTTAAAAAACCTTGAAAACTGTAATGTTTTTTAAATTATTTTCCATGTTGATGCACAACCTGAAACAACATAAATATTGCATATGCATAGGGTGTGTGTTTTCACAGGGGCTTATTTATTTATTTATATACAGTATATATATATATATATATTTATATATATACATATATATTTATTTATATATATATCAATGTATATATATATATTTATATATATATATATTTTATATATGTATATATATATTTTATGTATGTATATATATATATGAAAAAAAAGAAACTATATAAAAATATTCCATGAATCATTTTTCAATTACCCTGGCTTTACAGTCCTTCCCATTCAAGGTGTTATAAAGCAAGAGAACAAAGGTCAGGACTGAAGCAGTTTCCAGGTGCTTTATGGGAGAAAAAGATGAGGTGACATTTGACTTTTCTTCCTTTTCTTCTTTTCTTTTTTATCGACAAGAAGCCTCTTCTCTCAACTCAGATCTTTCTGCAGACGTTTTTTTGTCTGCCCGGGCTCTCTCAGGTATGCGAGCAATACAAAAGAGAGAGATTTTCCATTCCGTTGGCAGATGTGACTCCCATCATCATCTCTCTCTCTCTCTCTCTCTCAGGATATTGTAAAATGTGTGTCACATTTCTGTCTTCATTCATATATATATATATTTTTTATATATGTATATATATATTTTATGTATGTATATATATATATGAAAAAAAAGAAACTATATAAAAATATTCCATGAATCATTTTTCAATTACCCTGGCTTTACAGTCCTTCCCATTCAAGGTGTTATAAAGCAAGAGAACAAAGGTCAGGACTGAAGCAGTTTCCAGGTGCTTTATGGGAGAAAAAGATGAGGTGACATTTGACTTTTCTTCCTTTTCTTCTTTTCTTTTTTATCGACAAGAAGCCTCTTCTCTCAACTCAGATCTTTCTGCAGACGTTTTTTTGTCTGCCCGGGCTCTCTCAGGTATGCGAGCAATACAAAAGAGAGAGATTTTCCATTCCGTTGGCAGATGTGACTCCCATCATCATCTCTCTCTCTCTCTCTCTCTCAGGATATTGTAAAATGTGTGTCACATTTCTGTCTTCATTCCTCTCTCTCTGCTCTGAGCTGCACAAAGCCAGCCCCCTTTCACACAGAGAAACTCTCTTGGTTTGACCTCAAACAACTGGAGCTCTTCAAAAAAGAATCTTACTGTACTAACACAATGTGTTTGTGTGTGTGTGTGTGTGTGTTTTTTTCCTCTTCTCGATAAGCACATACACACAAGTTTAGATATTAAAAATGAACTCGAAACAAATCCTCCATCGCCAGGTTTGACGGTATCGATATCATGGCGTGTATCTGCGTCTTGACGTTTGCATTCATCTCTGTGTCTCTTGCTGTCTACATGTGCACATCAGTGTGTGTGTGTCACTGTTGTGATTTACACCCTGAAGATGTTCCTCACTCTCACACATGTCAGTCAGCCTGACAGCATTTCCATCACTCAACTGGATATCACACTTCCTTCCTTCCTTCCTCCCTTCCTTCCTTCCTCCTCTCTGCTGCTCCAACACTGCAGCCTCAGCCTCGACACCCTGTCTTTGCCACTTAGAGCTCCTCCGGCTCATATAGCACACGATACGTCAGGTCTTGAGTCATTTCACAGTGTCGCGCGGCTTTTTTCATCTTCTTCTCCTCCTGTCCCGTGTTTTGTGAGATGTACAACTTTGTGATGTAACACGAAGGAGATGCACGCTCAGCCTCCTCATAAGTGTGCGCTCTCTGGAAAAGTCACCCAGGTGTGA
>NC_079408.1:12497349-12510144 GCF_029220125.1 Pseudoliparis swirei
CCTCCTCCTCTCGTTGTCCTCCTCCTCTCGTTATCCTCCTCCTCTCGTTGTCCTCCTCCTCTCGTTGTCCTCCTCCTCTCGTTGTCCTCCTCCTCTCGTTGTCCTCCTCCTCTCGTTGTCCTCCTCCTCTCGTTATCCTCCTCCTCTCGTTGTCCTCCTCCTCTCGTTATCCTCCTCCTCTCGTTGTCCTCCTCCTCTCGTTATCCTCCTCCTCTCGTTATCCTCCTCCTCTCGTTGTCCTCCTCCTCTCGTTATCCTCCTCCTCTCGTTGTCCTCCTCCTCTCGTTATCCTCCTCCTCTCGTTGTCCTCCTCTCTTTATCCTCCTCCTCTCGTTATCCTCCTCCTCTCGTTGTCCTCCTCCTCTCGTTATCCTCCTCCTCTCGTTGTCCTCCTCCTCTCGTTATCCTCCTCCTCTCGTTGTCCTCCTCCTCTCGTTATCCTCCTCCTCTCGTTATCCTCCTCCTCTCGTTGTCCTCCTCCTCTCGTTATCCTCCTCCTCTCGTTATCCTCCTCCTCTCGTTGTCCTCCTCCTCTCGTTATCCTCCTCCTCTCGTTGTCCTCCTCCTCTCGTTGTCCTCCTCCTCTCGTTATCCTCCTCCTCTCGTTGTCCTCCTCCTCTCGTTGTTCTCCTCCTCTGTTATCCTCCTCCTCTCGTTGTCCTCCTCCTCTCGTTGTCCTCCTCCTCTCGTTGTCCTCCTCCTCCTCCTCTCGTTGTCCTCCTCCTCTCGTTGTCCTCCTCCTCTCGTTGTCCTCCTCCTCTCGTTGTCCTCCTCCTCTCGTTGTCCTCCTCCTCTCGTTGTTCTCCTCCTCGTTATCCTCCTCCTCTCGTTGTCCTCCTCCTCTCGTTGTCCTCCTCTCGTTGTTCTCCTCCTCTCGTTGTCCTCCTCCTCTCGTTGTTCTCCTCCTCTCGTTGTCCTCCTCCTCTCGTTGTCCTCCTCTCGTTATCCTCCTCCTCGTATTGATCCCGTTGTGAAGATATCGGTCGAGAAGCAGCAGCATGGTTAGAGAGGGGGAAAGAACCGGGGATGAACGGAGGGATGGAGGTTGAAGGAGTGCATGGTTTAGATGGAGCGAGGGGGACGTGGGGGGACGGCGGGGCGGTTGTGATGGCAACCATCCACCACTTCCTGTTTCTCACCGCTCGGCAGCGCATCAGGAGCTGCGAGCGTTCTCCCTTTGCACTCGACTCTGAATGAAGGAATTAGCGAGGGCTCAGTTCCAGCTATTTATAGCCTGTACGCCTGAGAGAGGGAAAGGGTGTGTGTGTGTGTGTGTGTGTGTGTGTGTGTAGATGCACCCATGGGTGGGTGGGTGGGTTCCATCATGCGCGTCCACGCACATCACATGATCCTAATAATCTCGGCGGTGTGTTTGCATCCGTTTTGTCGCGTTCATGTGGCTCATCATTTAGATCGACTACACTGTCCTCCTCCTCCTCCTCCTCCTCCTCCTCCTCCTCCTCCTCCCCCCTTCTTCATGTGCTGTATCTTTTCATGCGGTGCCTCCTCTCTCACCCAACCTCTCTTCCTCTTCATATTCCATTACATTTGACTTCTTTCCTCCCTTATTTCTTCTCCTCTCCTTCCTCCTCCTCTTCCTCCTCCTCCTCTTCGTCATCCCCCCTTCGTCATGGGATGTCTCTTTTCATGTGGTACCTCCTCACCCAACCTCTCTTCCTCTTCATATTCCATTACATTTGACTTCTTCCCTAACTTATTTTTTCTCCTCAGCACATTCCACCTTCCTCCTCCTCCTCCTCCTCCTCCTACCTCTCTTCCCCTTCATATTCCATTCCATTTGGGAGGCGGGAATTTAGGGTCCGATTAACCTGAGCTGGGAGGAACCCTGGAGAACCCGGAGAGAACCCACGCTGACACAATCCACTGTGCGGCCGCTCCAATCAATATTCTTTTAAAGATTTAATATAAAGAATAATAATGAATCCTCAGTCATCGATGCTTTCGTCTGAACATGAAGACTTCATCGCGCACCTCCTTTCACTGCATCCTCCTCTTCCACAGCTGGGTATTTATTTGTAAGTTGGTTGTATTGTAACTCACACTCTTGTTGCAAGGTAGTATTCTTATATATTTTATATGTATAGCTATACTTTGGTGATATTACCTTCGCATTGAAAATGCGGAAGGTAATGTTTTGATCACCGTGTATTTATTTATTTATTTATCTATTTATTTATTTATTTGTATGCGTGTTATTCGCATAAGTAAAAAAGTATTAAACCGAATCGCATGAAATTTGGTGGGATGATTGGTTATCATCCGGGGACCATTTGATTAGATTTTGGGATCGATCGGGTCAAAGGTCATGGTCAATGTCATGAAAAGGTCAACATCTTCTTTTTACCATAATTTATATCCAATTGGCATGCAAATAATGCCAAAATGTTCATAATTCAATGCCCAATCTTGTGATATGCGAAGGTATGCGCTCTACCGAGTGCCCCTTCTAGTTTTTGCTTTATTAATGCTTTTTCAGCACAACGCAGCTCACATCCAACAATCATGCCGAACAGAATTCAGCGTTGTCGTATAAAATACGGACCGTCATAAATCGTGCTCTGAGCTCTCAGCGAGTTCGCCTCTTTTTAAAAATAATTAATCCTCCAATTTTGAGAGAGTCCACATGCAGGACCGCTGAGTCGGCCCGTCGAGGCCAGCGTGGTCAGCTCTCCCGCTCCCATGTTCTGCATGAGACCGACAGGAGAGGAAACACGGCCGTGCAGAGTTGCCAGATTTTATTGAATTGTGTTATTGAACCGAGTGGAATACATTTAAATAGGATCCTTTTTTTCTCCTCTTTCATTTGAAGAGAAGAAGTTGGAGATTGAAGATAATCTAATGCTTCTGCTCGTTCATGAGGCGTTGGGCCTCGAACAGGGTGGAGACCTCTGTTACCTCAGCACATGGAAACAAATGGAAAGGAATGTAGTGCTTACACCGGAAGTGTTTTTAAAGAAGAGGAAATAGGAAGAGGAAATAGGAAGAGGAAACACACACAGACAAACTCTCGTGCACGTGTCACACACACGTGCACGAAAAACAAGACTCACACTTGTTGGCGTGGGGACACATGCACATCCACACGGACTGCTTATTGGGCATTAAGAGTTGCATTAGCTATTCTTGCTCTCCCATCCACTTCACACATACACACACACAATCATACACACACACATACACGCACACACATACAATCACACAAACACAATTACACAAAAACACGCACACACACACACACAATCACACACACACACTCACAATCACACAAAAACACGCACAATCACACAAAAACACGCACAATCACACAAACACACGCACAATCACACACACACAATCACACAAACACAATTACACAAAAACAAACACACATACACGCCATACGCACACACAAACAAACACACACAATCACACACACACACACACAATCTCACAAAAACACGCACAATCACACACACACACAATCTCACAAAAACACGCACAATCACAAACACACACAATCACACAAACACACGCACAAAACACGAACAATCACGCGCACACACACAATGACAAACACACGCACAATCACACACACACAATCACACAAACACAATTACACAAAAACACGCACAAACACACATACACGCCGCACACACACAAACACAATCACACACACACACACACACACAATCTCACAAAAACACGCACAATCACACACACACACAATCTCACAAAAACACGCACAATCACAAACACACAAACACACGCACAAAACACGAACAATCACGCGCACACACACAATGACAAACACACGCACAATCACACACACACACAATCACACAAACACAATTACACAAAAACACGCACAAACACACATACACGCCGCACGCACACACACAAACAAACACACACCATCACACACACACACACACACAATCTCACAAAAACACGCACAATCACAAACACACAAACACACGCACAAAACACGAACAATCACGCGCACACACACAATGACAAACACACTTACAATCACACACATACACGGCGCACGCACACACACAAACACACACGCACAATCACACACACGCACACACACACACACTCCATCTCTTTCACAGCTCAAAGGGGCATCTCTTGAGGGCTTCTGAAGCCGGGGTGGCCAGTGGCAGGGAATGCAAATTTCCTCTCCTGCACACACACACGCACACACACACGCACACACACACACACACACACGCAAACACACACAGCTCCCTCTGCCTCCCACATCCCTGAATGGCGAGGGCCTGGGAGAAGGAGGGGGGAAAAGGGAGGGATTAAAAGAAGGAGGGGATGAATAGACAGAGAGCAGGAGGTTATCCCGAGGTGAGTCCTCCTCCGTGGTCGGGAGGAGGAAGTCGATGCGTCGTCGCCACGGCGATTCATCACTCGTTAGCCCAGTGGCTGCCGGGTTCCAGCAGGCGGAGAGAAGTGATACGTTCAGAGTTGTGATGTCATCATCTGTGCAGCTCCAACATGAGAGAGTCAGTTATTATCTTGTATTTAGCTTTTGCTTCATTTGAACACTTGTATAATCATAGTTATACTCTTGGGTATTCATAATGCGTTATTACAATGTTTATTACACATATTAAAGCATAAGGTGAAGTATCGTAATTCTTTGTGATTGTCATTCACTGACATTTAGTATAATAATTCCCGTAGTGGTTTTACTTCATAATCGTTGTTATAATCGCTGTTATAATAACATTATTATATATGTGATGATAAGTTCCTGTAGGTGGTTGTCGTTTGCTTTCAGTAAAGAAAAAATATCGACAACAAAAATGACACTAAATGTAAAATAATGAACACTTGATGGCAGTTATAAACCGTTATGAATATGAGTGTTTGTATCTATAACAATGCAGTAATATAAGCAGATTACGACACAACATGAGTGCATGTATTATGTAAAATAGACTCGGGTGTCACATGTAACCCCTCAGTTTGTTTGTTTGTTTATTTTTCGCGCCGTCGACAGTTCATCTGCCTTCGTGTGAACAGCAGCGTGCGCTCCACGCGGTGTCGGCTCATATTTCAGCACCTCGGACAGCGCCAGCAGAGCTGAGACCCGACATCCACAGGGGCGGCCTCTGTAGCTCCGCCCACTCGCTGCTTAGGACACTCCTCACAACACGGTGGCTTCAATCCACCTCGCATCACGAGTACAAGACAATTAACTGTGTGTCTCATACTTCCCTTTATTTTTGGGATTATTTTTTGGATTGTGAATTATCGGAAAAGATAGATAAGACCTCTGCTGGATTCAAACGCACCACTTTTTGGCTTTATTCTAGAGTTACGCGTCCCGTGACACGGTGTTGTAGGTGAACATGTACGTGTGTGAGACGATAAGCTCCGGAGCTACAGCTTTATTATATTATTGGTATTATAAATATTATAATTCTCACGAGAGATTCGGGCAACATTACGAAATAGGTGCAAAAATAGATAAAAACTGGATCAAAAGTTCATTTCGAATAAATTCATGTGATTATCAGTCAAGCAATTACACAAGTACAGAAATAGACAGTTAATATGAATGAAATAGATAGTAAAATATGAAAGAAATAGATAGTAAAATATGAGAGAAATAGATAGTAAATATGAAAGAAATAGATAGTAAATATGAAATAGATGGTAAATATGAAAGAAATAGATAGTAAATATGAAATAGATGGTAAATATGAAAGAAATAGTTGGTAAATATGAAAGAAATAGATAGTAAATATGAAATAGATGGTAAATATGAAAGAAATAGATGGTAAATATTAAATAGATAGCAAATATGAAAGAAATAGATGGTAAATATGAAAGAAATAGATGGTAAATATGAAAGAAATAGATGGTAAATATGAAATAGATAGTAAATATGAAAGAAATAGATGGTAAATATGAAAGAAATATATAGTAAATATGAAATATATGGTAAATATGAAAGAAATAGTTGGTAAATATGAAAGAAATAGTTGGTAAATATGAAACAAATAGATAATGAATATGAAAGAAATAGTTGGTAAATATGAAACAAATAGATAATGAATATGAAAGAAATAGATCGTAAATATGAAAGAAATAGATAATAAATATGAAAGAAATAGATGGTAAATATGAAAGAAATAGATGGTAAATATGAAAGAAATAGATGGTAAATATGAAATAGATAGTAAATATGAAAGAAATAGATGGTAATTATGAAAGAAATATATAGTAAATATGAAATATATGGTAAATATGAAAGAAATAGTTGGTGAATATGAAAGAAATAGTTGGTAAATATGAAACAAATAGATAATGAATATGAAAGAAATAGTTGGTAAATATGAAACAAATAGATAATGAATATGAAACAAATAGATCGTAAATATGAAAGAAATAGATAATAAATATGAAAGAAATAGATGGTAAATATGAAAGAAATAGATGGTAAATATGAAAGAAATATATGGTAAATATGAAAGAAATAGATGGTAAATATGAAAGAAATAGAAAGTAAATATGAAAGATATAGATAGTAAAATCTGAAAGAAATAGATAGTAAATATGAAAGAAATAGATATTAAAATATGAAAGAAATAGATATTAAAATATGAAAGAAATAGATAGTAAAATATGAAAGAAATAGATGGTAAATATGAAAGAAATAGAAAGTAAATATGAAAGATATAGATAGTAAAATGTGAAAGAAATAGATATTAAAATATGAAAGAAATAGATGGTAAATATGAAAGAAATAGATGGTAAATATGAAAGAAATAGATAGGAAATATGAAAAGACGTATAAAATATATAACACAATATGAGGAGCCATAAAATGTATCCTTTTGAGAAAAACAACAAGGCCAACAAATTAGGTCCGATTTATCTCGTTAAGCTAAAGTAATTGGCCGTTCAGCTTAACAGCTTTAAAAGGTGTAAGGGCTTAAGAAAATTCAAAGAACTCCCTCGTCGGCCAGGAAATAAAATAGCCATATTTACAGAGCACCGCAACAGTCATAGAATTATAACGGGATGTGAGCAATTTGTTTTCGCCATAAGGATTTTTAGATCTATTAAAAGTTTGTATTGAAATATCCAATCAGCGATACACCGAGCTGGCCTCCCGCTTGATTCACACTAAATGCCAAAGCTCCGGGTTTGGTCTCTTGTGGTGACACACACCGATTCAATGTGGGTGTTTTAGTACCATGTCGTTGGGGGGGGGGGGGGGGTCGGGTGGCTTAAGAGAGAGTTTAGCGATTGAACTGTCCAAAAGTGTTAAAATAACATGTTTTCCGTTGTACTCTCGTTGTCAGCTCGGCCTTATTTCCCGGGAGCTTTCTTGATTTTGGCGTTCAAGTAGAACAGGATTTCCATTTGAGAAAACCTCAGTGGGACAAATTGGAGTAAATGAGAAAATCTCTCCCGATTTCATAATTCAATGAGGAACTTTGTTTCTCCTCTAATAGAATCTGAACATCTGGCACACGCGAGGAACAGGGAGCGCCGCAGAGCCACAAGGACACACAAAGACAGCGGAAATGTGGCATTTGTCTGCGTCTCGGAGCCGCTCCCGGGCCTTTGACCTAAATTAGTCCCCGTGCTCCGCCTTGGCTCTCCCTGAAGGTGCCACTCCGTCAGCATTAGGAGCTCCCTGGTTAGCCATGTCCCCGTGCTCCGGCCCCGCGGTGGAATGAGCTCTTAGAAGGAGAGGAGGAGGTGGATGTATGAGGCAGGGAGGGAAGATGGCGAAGGGTCAGCCCCCAAAATGAGCTCTGACTCTTTGTGTCCATGCTCAAAACACACACAGCTCAAAACACAGCTCACCACTGGGGATTAACGGGACTACTGTGGAGAGGGTGAGCGGGTATAAATACCTGGGAGTCCGCATCACCGAGGATCTGACATGGTCAACGAACACAGACACTCTGGTGAGAAAGGCAAGGCAGCGCCTCTACCACCTCAGGCAGCTGAGGAAATTTAAAGTTTCCCAGAGGATCCTTCAGTCCTTCTACTCTGGAGCTGTAGAGAGCGTCCTGACAGGAAGCATCACAGCCTGGTTTGGCAACTGCTCCGCTCAGGACAGGAAGGCTCTGCAGAGAGTAGTGCGTTCGGCTGAGCGCACTATTGGTACTACACTCCCCACCCTGCAGGACTTGTACACCAGGAGGTGCAGAACCAGAGCCGGCAGGATCATGAAGGATCCTCACCACCCCAACAACAGACTGTTTCAGCTGCTGCGGTCAGGCAGGCGCCTCCGTAGTCACGCTGCAAGAACAGAGAGACTGAGACGGAGTTTCTTTCCTCAGGCCATCAGGACTGTGAACTCCGACCTCACCAGGACCCCCACATAGACCCACACAACTGCCCCTCTTAGGCACACACACACACACACACACACTTACTGTAAATATTGTGTTGTTTTTTATTGTAAATAGTGTGTACTTGTTGCCCTTGCACATTCCTGCTGAGCATTGCCACTTTCATTTCACTGCACACCCTGTGTGTGTATGTGACAAATAAAACATCTTGAATCTTGAACACACGCAGCTCAAACACATGCAGCTCAAAACACACACAGCTCAAAACACATGCAGCTCAAAACACATGCAGCTCAAAACACACACAGCTCAAACACACGCAGCTCAAACACATGCAGCTCAAAACACATGCAGCTCAAAACACACGCAGCTCAAAACACACACAGCTCAAAACACACACAGCTCAAAACACACACAGCTCAAAACACATGCAGCTCAAAACACACACAGCTCAAAACACATGCAGCTCAAAACACACACAGCTCAAAACACACACAGCTCAAACACATGCAGCTCAAACACATGCAGCTCAAAACACATGCAGCTCAAAACACACACAGCTCAAAACACACGCAGCTCAAAACACACACAGCTCAAAACACACAGCTCAAAACACACACAGCTCAAAACACATGCAGCTCAAAACACACACAGCTCAAAACACATGCAGCTCAAAACACACACAGCTCAAAACACACACAGCTCAAACACATGCAGCTCAAAACACATGCAGCTCAAACACACGCAGCTCAAAACACACGCAGCTCAAAACACATGCAGCTCAAACACATGCAGCTCAAAACACATGCAGCTCAAAACACATGCAGCTCAAAACACACGCAGCTCAAAACACACGCAGCTCAAACACATGCAGCTCTTGCATGCTGGTGTGCTGCTGTTCCCACAGCTGGAGCGACAATAACACTTTTACTATAGCACCAAGTTACAGGGACAGTGTGTGGGATCTGGTGGGATCGTAATGGTTTGGTTGCAGATTGCAATCAGATAAATACCCTTAAGATACCCCTAAGGTACCCCTAAGATGCCCCTAAGATACCCTTAAGATACCCCTAAGATGCCCCTAAGATACACATAAGATACCCCTAAGATGCCCCTAAGATGCCCCTAAGTTGCCTCTAAGATACCCCTAAGATGCCCCTAAGATGCCCTTAAGATACCCCTAAGATGCCCCTAAGATGCCTCTAAGATACCCCTAAGATTCCCCTAAGATGCCTCTAAGATGCCCCTAAGATACCCTTAAGATACCCCGAAGATACACATAAGATGCCCCTAAGATACCCTTAAGATACCCCTAAGATGTCCTTAAGATGCCCCTAAGATACTCTTAAGATGCCCCTAAGATACCCTTAAGATACCCCTAAGATGCCCATAAGATGCCCTTAAGATGCCCCTAAGATGCCCTTAAGATGCCCCTAAGATACCCTTAAGATGCCCCTAAGATACCCTTAAGATACCTTTAAGATGCCCCTAAGATGCTCTTAAGATGCCCCTAAGATACCCTTAAGATACCCCTAAGATGCCCCTAAGATGCCCTTAAGATGCCCCTAAGATGCCCTTAAGATGTCCCTCAGGTACCCCTAAGATACACATAAGATACCCTTAAGATGCCCCTAAGGTACCCCTAAGATACACATAAGATACACATAAGGTACCCCGAAGATACCCCTAAGATGCCCCTAAGGTACCCCTAAGATACACATAAGTTACCCCTAAGATGCCCCTAAGATGCCCCTAAGATGCTCACTGGCCGACTCTGTGAAGCTCTGCTTTGAGGCATGACGCGTTCAGTGACTCTTTGTTTTCAGGTGATTGCACAAAGAGAAACACCTCTCGTTGATATCATATTCCATGTCTGCCAAAAGACGCCGCTCTACATGCTGCACACCGGGCCGTGGGCGGAGGAAGAGGGGGAGGAGGAGGAGGGGGAGGGGGGGTAAAAGGGTCTGAGTAGAGAAGAGCTCTGTGTTTCATGGATAGAAACTGCTTTTGGAGTTGAAGCGGCGCGAGGAGTTCAAAGCCCCCGTGGGCGCTGCCCGGTGCTCTGGGGTCTCCCTGGAAGGGAACCACAGGTCACCGGCGGCGGGCCTTCGTGTGGCGAGCAGAACTCGCCCCGAGGGTTCCACCGACGCTTCAAACGCGCTAACGCAGATTAGCTCCTTTGTGCTTCCTCTTCTTCTTCTTCGTCTTCTTCTTCTCCCCGCGGACCGACGCGGCGCAGAGATTACCTCGGAGATGAAATACCACACGAAATGGCAACAGAGTCGGCCCGTCGGCATTTTGATAGCATAACCTCCCGCCATCTTTTTCCTGTTTTCCCTTCCCCCTCGCCTCCTCCCCCGCGTGTCAAGACAACATAAAGACTCCTCGCTCCTCAAAGGTCAGCCCAATAAAGAGCGAGCTGCAAATGTCAAAACGGTGAAAAGGGAAGAAACTTTCCCCCGAACACGCCGGTTATCTTTTACACCGGCAGACACACACCGGGCGGACTCGGGGCGTCGAGGCAGACGGAGGGAGAGTCGCCTAATCTATCACCTCCGGAGCAGAGGGAGCCATTGAGGTGTGGAATGGACTGCTCACACACACACACACACACACACACGCACACACACACACACACACAAACACACACACTTTGACGGAAATATGAAATGTATCAAATTTAGCTGTGATTGGGTTTTTTTTCTCTAAGAAAGCATTTCAATTGTATTTATTTTTCTAAATTAATCAAGAATCAAATCAAATACTATAGATAGAATAGAATATTTTGTTTTTCTTCTATTGAGGTTTTCGAATGAAGCTTTTGTCCGTTGACATATTTTATGATCTCATCCCTCCAAAATGTTTTTATTTATGTGGTATAAATAAAAGTCATGGCAGGCTGTTATATATCCTAGTTATTGAGGGGCGTGCATGTTGTTTGGATGGCGGACGAGAAACAAAAATGCATGTTTTAAATAATTAAAGTCAATTTAGACTCTGAATCACACACAGTCAAAATCAATCGACCCCAAAAATACGTTAGATAGCGTTTGAATCCAATCCTACGAATTGTGACACATTAGCATGTGTGTTCTGCAAAAATTCTTCATAAAAATATAGATTTTCCATTTGAACGTCTACATTATGAAAGAGGCTTCGGGGGCTTCCGGCTCGGACGTGCATTCACCCGACTTCTCCAAAGGTTGCCGCCCTGAGAGTCACACACACACACACACACACACACACACACACACACACACACACACACACACACACACACACACACACACACACACACACACACACACACACACACACACACACACACACCACTGCTGACGCGCAGACACCGCGTATGAATCGATGAGCTAAAAAGGGGGGAAGGGTTTTTTTTTCATTAAAAGATGAAAAAACTAACACCGGGGACTCAACATGACATATGCGTTTGTGTAACTGTTGAATTTTTTTCTTTTCTTTATTCGGCCACCTTATGAAAAGTTAATGAGCTCTGGTCTCCAGCGGTCCGGTGTTGTCGTGACTCAGAGCCCGGCTGGACGGAGGTCTGAGAGGCGGCGCGTCATTTTAATTTAACGCGTTGTCTCACAATAATAATGTGGCGCGGGGAATCTGAACTCTAATGCACACATTTGTAGACAGAGAGCAGCCATGAGCTGATACGCCTATGTGTGTGTGTGTGTGGCTACATGGGGAGCAAATGGCTTTAACCTTCATGCCTACTCGATCAGCACTGCTCCGTAAACAGGGCTGGACTGGGACAACAATTAGGCCCTGGCATTTTTGGCCCAGACAGGCCCACCCCAATCGGTCGGACCACACCCACCAGCACAAAAATACTCGCCTTATATACTTGTCTTATATACCGTGCTGTACAGTCATATATATACAGTATTCCCCCAAACCACTACAAAGATGACTACATGCAGTAAGCAATGGTACCAGTGCAAATAGACCAGTGTACTCACTCACTCTTGACTGGCGGTGGTGGCCATGGGGTACACAATCTGCATACTTGACCCAAGTACAGTAGAAGTAAATGTTATCAAATAAAAAGCACCAGAAGTCAAAGAATAATTTCAAATGTTTTATTATATTAAATAATAAATTCAAATAATTTAGTACTAGTAATAAATACAGCATACTGTAAACTCACTGCTAAACAAAAAAGAAAGTGTGAAGTCCACTCCAGTGAAATTTCTTCTCTTCAAACAAATGACGGCAGCCTTTGAGAGAGACATACAAAACAAAACAAACTGCGACGTCCCTCACTGTATGTCAGCCACTTCCTGCAACTTCCATCTCTGGTGAACACCTTCCTCACAACAGGGCTTTTAGCCTCTTGTTTGGGATGGTAGTTTAAAAAAGCCTGCCTCAATGAAGGGTCAGGACGGGCAAAGTAATCTACACCCTGTTCTTCCTCATTGTTTTTATCCTC
>NC_079408.1:12511144-12533644 GCF_029220125.1 Pseudoliparis swirei
ATCCAGTGCAGAGTGTCTTCTGAAGGGTGAGTGTCAGACGGGACAGTAGCCACCTCTTATCAGCTCGCCATTCGTGTGTAAGTGGACCTCACTGTTGTGTGTGTTGGATTCAGCAACACACACACACACAGACGCACACACACACACACACACACACTCGTGCAGCAAATTGTATTGAGTTATTCGCTGCGTTTCAGCTGCCATATTTTCGCTGTAGGACAATGTCCCCATCTCGTCTCTCTCTCTCTCTCTCTCTCTCGCTCACACACACACACACTCACAGTCCCAGATACAAGCGTCCATCATTCACGGCCGACGCTCACTCACAAGCTGTCAGACCTGCTTCCATTTCCCCGTACATCATGTCGGACTGGCACACATTGCCCAAATGAGCTACTCAACACCTACTTACTCTTGTGCCGCTACACACACACACACACACACGCACACACTCACTCGTATCCATACACAAAGTGATAAGCCACTTTCTTTGTGCTACTGTCTGCCTCAATTCTCACAATGGTCCCAAATGACAGATATTGAAACGCTGATGTAGACGTAAAAAAATATATATATATATAGTACATTTTTATGATTTCTGAGTCTACGATATACAGTATACTGAATAGGGCTGGATGATAAAGTTTACGATCACTCTCAATTTTATAAAAGCTGTTAAATTTGAAATTCAGTTGCAGCATAGTAACCACACACACACACATAAATAAATATATATATATAATATATATATATATAAATAAATATATATAAATATATATATATATATATATATATATATATATATATATATAAACTGCTGTTTGACAGAGACACCAAATGTATTACTAAAATTTAAATAGCTTTGAGCCCAAAACATGAATAATTAAATGATTAAAAGTTGATGCCTCACAGTGTTACGTGACTGGGGTAATACAGTTTGAACCATTTTTAAACCAAATACTACGATTTTAAATGTATAGTTTGAGTGAATGTGAGTAGTTCTTTATGCACGATTGAATACCCTCCCACCATCCCACCACCACACTCTCTCATCCCTCATGCAAATGATGGTAAATGTTTGTTTTTCCAGTTGTAAGCGAACATGCCAGCGGATAAAGCGGCAATGTCAATATCTCCCAAAAGAAAAATGGAAAAGCATTTGTTTTCCTCCAATTCAAGGACATTATGTCCAAATAAATAACTAAAATAATAAATAAAAAACATTGCTTTGGTATAAGTGAAACAATCTTTTTGAAAACAGGCCGATTTTCATAACAAATAAGAACAAATGATCAGATTCTGCTTCTATCATCCCGCTGAGGGAAATTCAAACTCGCTTCACGTTGCATTTACTTCATTCAATCGACGCATTCACACACACACACACACACACACACACACACACACACACACACACACACACACACACACACACACCTCTTGCATCCCGGGCCCTGCATGTTCTGCATGTGCCCGGGGGGGAAGGGAAGCCAAAGTGAATCTTTACGTAACGGCTTAAAAGTGAGCCGCAAGTCGGCCGGCAACACACAGGGAGAGAGAGAGAGAGAGAGAGAGAGGAGGAGGAGGAGGAGAGGAAGATAAACCCACTTTTTAGGTGCATACTCTTCTCTTGTGCATGTAGCACAGAGGATGGGTGATGACATCATACAACTGCTTCAGTCTAATTAGTCTTTTCGTCCTCTGAAATGTCCTCCTGTACTTCTTCTGTCTATTCTGGCTGCTCTATTATTGTCTGTGCTGTTATTTCTGTCATCTAAAGACAGGCGTGTGTATGTGTGTGTATGTGTGTGTGTATATGTGTGTGTGTGATTCCTCTGCAGTTTTTTTGATTGAGAAATGTCTGGAAAAAGCATTTATTTTCTATTTCCTCCCCCTTCTCTCCCCCTGATTGAGTCTCTCTGCTCCTCGCCCACTCAGAGCCAATCAGGCTCCGTCTGTATTCTCCTCCTCGGCGTGTCGCTCTGACGGCGCCTTGATTTTCTTCTCTCCCCAATTGTGTCATTTTCCCCTCTCTCCCCCCTGAAAAAAAAAACACAAGTGTGTGTGACGTCTCGTTTCTTCTTCGATGTGGTCGACTGTTCGAACCTCCTCAGTGAAGTTCTGACGTTAATAATCTTTTGGCAGCAGATGTTTGTGTTTTTATCTCATTAGTTTCGCCTAAACAAATGTTTTTCTGCATTATCATTAAAAAAAGGAAAGACGGTGTTAGTCGCTATTTGTATTCATCCGCTCGCTCTGGTCTTCGCCGCTGAGGGACGGCGTTCCAGGACGAGCTGGTACGAAGACAAAGCTCAGAAAACAAACAACAACCACAACAACAACAACTAACTTCAAGTGGTTAATGCCACTGGAAAACACCGAAAACCTCTCCAACGATTGTGAACGTCTGCTTTCTGCTTTTTTGAATCTCAGAACATGTTGTACACTTCAGTTTACAGGTGGAAAAGAAATATACTGTCAACACACACTCTTTAATGTCATTATACTACCTTTTCAGAGTCACTCTTACACCCATCAGCCATCTGAAGTCATGTGTGAGAGGCCACCTCTGGATCTGAGGTCCAGAATGAAACTTCTCTATAACCTTCTGGCCGGATCGCCACGATATTTTGAGCGTGCATTCTCGGTCTCCAGAGGAAGAGGCTGGAGGACTGCTCCCAGCAGGTCAAATGCATATCTTTAAATCACTCACACTTCCCAGACGACGCCCCGGCTTTTCCCGAAGGAGACAAATTACTTTCCCATGAGCCTCCGCTGAAAATAGGTCCAGATGTCAGCCCAGCCTCAACTGGGATGGAGAACCCCAGTCCCTGGAAGACTCTGACGAGAACACAATACATTCGTGGAAGTGGAAAACCTTGTCGGTGTAAATAAATATAATTTAAATTTCTACTCGACACATTTGGAATACCCGTCTGGCGGTTCATCCGTTGGAGGAGGCAGGAGGCCAATGGAGGAAGAGGAGGCTCTTTAGGATTCCACCTGATGGGTGAAGGCCACACTCCTCTACCTCCATACGATGTGTTTCCTTTGTGGTCACTCAATAGATGAAGAGTCTCTATGAAATGACCACGTGGTTTTCGAGACTCTCGTGTGAATGACCAATGGCAGGGCTGTGTGAAAAAAATAATTAAAGTTCATTTTTTTGCAAAATAAGATAGATTTTCTGAGGGTTTTGAGTCTGTGCTCGTTGTTGATTCAGATGATGTAATTTGTGTATCATGATGTCCTGATATATGATTTCAGTCCATCCAACGACGATTGTTGATCCTCCTGAATAATCGTCTATACCTGGGTTGTGTTCTTCAGGCTTTAAATTACATCTCAGTTGGATTTTGTGTATTTTTGGGATTACATTTCGCTGTGTGCCCTTTGTATTTGTGTCATATTCAGTCTTCTCGTGGCTTTAACCATGTGCTCCACCCCGACGAGGAGCGGACTCTTCCAGGACGTCACTTAGTGGGACAGGAGTTACTTTGATTTCATTTTTTCTTTTCCAGATTCAGCTGAATAAAATCAAGTTTTCTCGCCAAAAACAAAAGTTCCCAAAAGTCGATTCATACGACGAAAGACATGAAAGGGCGAAGAGTTCTGACGGAGGAGTGCTTTCTCTCTGGGAGCCGAGGTGAAGAGTTTTTCCTTCCGACGTTCGACGAGGTGAACGGTGCACATGTCCAAGAGGTAACCGTGACGACCTCAGGGATGATGACACATCTTCAGAGACAGTTTAGTGTTTCTCTCCCCCCTGAACACCTCACTTCCTCCTCATGACTGAGAAGAAGCAGTCGGAGGGTTGATGACACGGAAACTACTTTGTCCCAGTCCCCTGAACGTGACACGGTTCATCAACAAACGAATGAATACATTTGAAAGGAGACGCGATGGAGGAGACGGGAGGAGGTGTATTTTTCCTCTCTGATTCTCCCGCTCTCCGTCGGTCTGTCGTCTCTTCTTTCTCTTTTCATTTAGAGGAACTGAATAAGCAGCCGGGGGGCGCGTCACGCTCACCTTTTACCTGCACTCCTCTGCGCAATTAGCGTCACGCTAACTTGTCATTTCAAATTGACATGAGCTGCTGCCGTTGTGCTCCGTGATTATTTACCCGCCTCGGGGGAAAAACACACACACACTCAGAAACACAAGAGCAGCTGTTTAATGTGCACTCTGTCTAACATGCCGCTTGCCGTTCCAGGGTCACAGTGTGTGTGTGTGTGTCAGGTCTAACTGCCCTTTGTATTTTCTGTGTGTGCTTTTTACGGGCCCGAAAAAGGTCGCCGTTGAGATTTTGGGCTTTGAAACCCCCCGTTGTTCTTCCTATAGGTGTCTTCTTCTTTGCCTGTCCTTTTTTTTTCCTTTAAAAAAAGAAATACAAATCTGTGGTTTTTCTGCTCATACGGTGGGAGGAGGGAAGGGCTTGAACCTCAGAGGCCTTATTGCTCCACATTACCTTTACCGGAAAAGGTCAGGCTCAGGGAACAGACGAGGTTTAAAGGGGAGAGAGAAAGACGGACCAGAGAAGAAAAAAACACCAAAAAACAGTTTTCTTTGATCTTGTGTCTTTTCTTGTGATAATCTGTGTCTGTGATGCCTTTTGTTTTTGCTTTTGTCCTCTTTTTAAAGAGAGAAAAAGAAAAAACAACACAAAACAATAAGCAAACCATGAACTCTTGCCGATTTGTCCTTTTTGCTCTTTCTTCTTTTCTTTTTTTGATATTCTTTTTTTTTCTCCGTTTTTTGCCAGTAATCTTTTTTGAATTTTCTCTTTTCTCTTTTTCCCCCCTTTTTTTCTTAACCCTAGGTCCGCTCACAAAAAAACACGATGAATCTTCAATGAACAAGCCTCGAGACGAAGGTATTTTTGTTGCATGTTTTTCCTTTTTTCTTGTTTTGAAGTCTTTTTGGGGGGGGGGCTGTGTACACACTTTGGATATGAGATGCATACCCATGTGTTGGTGTAAGTGTATGTGCTGACCATTGCTGACTTTTTCCAATGCAAAATCCTAAAGCCGAATAATATTAACATTAATATCTCTGAATAAGGCCGGGCTCATGCTCCCAGGACCCCTCAGTACCCAATCGTCTGCAGTGAGTTACCCAGAGGTCGTCCTCTGGCTCTCAGACATCACCGCCTCCACCTCGAACACGCGTCGGCCAAGTAACCTAGTAGCCTACGCGATGAGGTGCGTTACCATGGCGCCTAAAGCCCCCCCCCCTAGCTCACGGATGAGATCGCTATTGAGTAAAGAACTACATAAATATTAAGCTATGCGCCCCCCCCCTTCCTGCCCCCAGCACCTCAGTTCCCTCCAGAAGATGACTGATTATATTTTGATACACATTTCTCTTCATGATATTTCAGGGGGTGGGGGGGTGTAGTGCGGTTGGGTTTCTCTCTTTTTTTTCTTCTTCTTGCTTCGTGATGCTCTTTGATTTGGGGGCTTTTTTTTTTTTTTTTAAGTTGGGAGTCGGAGGGAAGTTTGACACCAGAGGATTTTCTTGGTGATCAAACGCGCCGGCGCAGGCGTAACTTCTTCTTCCAGCTGCCGCAGTCGAGAGGCTTTCCAACCTTCCTCTGAAGCCGTGATCCCAATTCACCAACTCATGCCACCAAATACCAGCCTGGGATTCATCTGAGGTCAACTCACGGAATAGAGACCGACATGAGTCATTCACAGATACATAACAATATATGCCTTATTATATAAACACATGCTTTGTCAATAAAAAGGTAAATAATCTCCTTTGCATACGACTACAGAACACAGGAACATTACTAGTAGTTCCAGTTAAAATGTTTAGGATTATAACATTTTCTTTTCACTTCTAAGATATATACATATATATATATACATATATATATATATCTATCTTAGAATATATTTATATATATATATTATATCTTAGAATATATATATATATCTTAGAATATATATATATATATCTTAGAATATATATATATATATATATATCATAGAATATATATATGTATATATATATATATATTTGGGTAGCACTTTACATTACAACCTTATAATAACAATTTCATAGTGGCGTAATAGTTTGACAATAACAATGTGACGTTTTAATACAATACAATAACCAGGCAATAACTTAGTATTAACAATGTGTGTATCTGGGTACTATTAGACTTAAATTAATTTTACTGTAATTTGTAATTAATTCACTATATCTTACATAAATAATTATATGAGATAGCAACGAGTCAAAACAACCATCTGGAAACCTGCAGCCAGAGAAATGTTTAAGTCTGTGCAATATTGTGTCATACAAAAATGGTAATATGGTGGAATATTAATGGGATAATAACCTGATAATAAAAAGATAATATAGCTTAACGATTTTATCAGTTTAATAATTAAAAATGTTTTAATTTACATGTTGTAATGCTAAAGTTCATCCTACCTTATGTTCCAAAAAAATTAGAAATGTCAAGTTAATATTGTTAAAGTCACAGTTTATATACCAGGTAGTACTTGTGGTCGTGTTCTGCGTATTAACCATTAATTAGGGCTGTTTCGATATTTAATACAACTTCATAGGCTGTGGTCTAAAACCTTCCCCACACACTGTGGATGATACGCATTCATTGTCTTCAACTATATTTTGCCCAAAAAGAGTAAAATGTAAAATTCCCATCCACAAAAAAATATGCTTTGTTTATATTATTTATATTTTTCACTTAGCCGTTAAAGATGAATGTGCAGAGACACCAGACGTCTGTTTTCATATCATCTGCTCCTGCGGGGAGCCGTCGCTCTGAGACCAACACGAGGACACACGAGCAGCATCCTGTGACATCACAACAAGTCCGGGAGCCAATCACATCAACTCCCTGACTGAACGCCAGAGCGATATGCACAGCTGACACACACACATGCATACACAGACACGCACACACACACTTCTCAGGGAAGTCAGAGACATCTTAGTGTCTTTCAAAATAAATTATATTAGCATATTTATAGAATTTAGGGTTTTTCAGCGGGGGAGAATAACGAAATTTGGTTTTGAGAATATTTCTTCAAGTAAGTCAAACTTGTTTATGGGAAAACTTATATCAGACACAAATTATTCTCCCTACGTATTTGTAATTACATTATTCATATGAGTATTTTGAAAACATGTCTGAAGGGGATCTTTAAATACATTTAGTGAAATAGATAATATGAGAATATAAGCCTCGTGTAGCTGCGGTGTGGAATGAAGCTGCTCCTCAGTTTCCTCAACAACAACAACAACATTCAATAAATGTCCATAAACCAGTGACAGAGGACATGAACCGGCCTCATTGATCGCTGCACATGCTGCTATGCTCGACGCAGATTTGACCTTTGACCCCGCAACCTCTAACATATGAAGAGCGGATGTTTACTGCGAACTATTTGTATTCTAGAACCAGAGCCGAGGGGCTTTCGCACTCTACAATGTCTGCATTGTGTCCAACGCGCAGTGAGACGGCTGCTTGTGTGCAGCGTGACCTTTATGGCGACTTCCTGCCCGCCTCGCATGAGGTTAAGCCCCGCCCCCTTAAGCCTGACCCCTCAAAGATGTTCTCATCCGTCACTGGCGGTGGCCGGCGATATCGGCCCGTCCACTTTATCAGCAGCCGTTTCTTTTGTTCTTCTTTTCTTTTTTTACAAGTGTGGCACGCTTTCAAGCTTTTTTATTGAAATAAAAAATCAAATGTAAAGTATATGCTCTGGAGAGCAGCCGTGAGGACTTGAGGCCTCCAGAGAGCGAAGGCAGCTCGATGTTGATGTTCAAGAAAGATTGATAGGGCTTACAGCATAGCTGTGTGTGTGTGTGTGTGTGTGTGTGTGTATGTCTGTGTGTGTGTGTGTGCGTCTGGAGGAGAGGAGCGGATTACAAACCAACAGAGAGTGTGTTACGATGCCATCCTGAGTGTTAGCTCTGATCAGAGCCACGGAGCCACAGACATGGAACATATTCCTGGAACAATGTCACCCCTGTCCGACACGCTCACACACACACACACACACACACACACACACACACAGACAGACAGACACAATAATATAAACAGCGCCTCACAAAACTTGCCCGTAAAAGGAAATGTTCCATCGAAACCAAATTGACGGACACAGATGAAGCAACACAAGCTCTTAAAACTGGTTGCCAGCCGCCGGTTGCCCAAACTGACAACACGGTTGCCGTCGTCAGTGCCCCTGATGCTTTGAGTCATTAAGATGCTCTGCTTTATGTCATCTTAATTATAGAAATGTCACATTAAAAGCTTCATATTTTTTACATTTGAATTCTCAAAAGGGTTTTCACCTCTCCGTGAGCCGTGTAGTTCAGGGATAAAGTACAGCGACACACATGTTTAACCCTTGTGTTGCCTTCGGGTCATTTTGACCCGAATCAATATTACACCCTCCCCCCGCTTTAGGATTAATTTGACCCCATTCAATGTTTAATGTCGGTGTTCTTTCGGTAGTCAACAAACAAACATAAAGTGCCTCACACTTAAACTTGGAAAACAAAATTAATTCTAATAATTTTCTGGAGGTTTTAATTGCTGGCGTCAAATTAAACCCAAAGGGTAAAATATGTTAGTAAATATAAAGGTAACAGGAGGGTTACATTGAATCGGGTCAAAATGACCCAAAGGCGGGGGGAGGGTGTAATATTGATTCGGGTCAAAATGACCCTAAGGCAACACAAGGGTTAAGGATGTATTTAAAATAACATTTAAAAGAGAAAACAGAGAGTATACATAAAAAGAACACAATGCAATGTCTGGAAACAGTCAAGAAGTATCTACGTCTTGGTGATCTGCAATCTGCAGGTGCCTCAAATGTTAAAAAAGGAGAAGAATAAAAACCGTTAAGATCAACCAGCAACAAGTTAAATAAAGTAAAAGCTCTTGGTCTTATACGCTGATTAAAGTGAAACAGAGATCAATGAGGGAAATAATGAAATAGACTCAAAAAGCATTTCTTTCATTTAAATGTGTGTTCTTTCTTCCAAGGCCACATGTTGAGAGAATATGATGGATTGAAGGAGCATAATGCAGTCAATACTCTTAATGACCAGTGATGAGAAGCAGCATGGCCTTTAATTACAGCACAATATGGGGTGTCATTATTCAAACAAAGCCAATGCAAATGTCTGATGATGGAGTCCACTGCAGATGTTCTACTTTTATACTGAATTAGTCAGCTGTACTTTTATTGAACAAATGGAGCTTTTTTTAGTTTCGAGATGTAAAATACAAATAGAGGAAAATAGCTGAGGCTACAAGATAAGGGCTTCTGTATGTGGGCCGTACACGCACACTTCCTTTAGACAGAAAAGGCATCATCTGTAATGGATTGCGAGGTTTCCTCGTAATTTCCTTGTGTTTGTTTTGCACTAGCATGGATTGAAGTTGGAGGGGAAAGTTTTCCTTATTTATTACACAGCCTTAAAAGAGGACTTATGGGGATTTCTTGGAGGATGCGCTCAGAAAAAATGGCTGCGGTGAACTCAGTAGGTTTTATATAAATGTATATTTTACCATACAGATCATCAGCGTCAGGTCACTCATTGTTGAATAGCATCCAATATTTTAGTTATTTTTAAGGGGGTAGGCCTCAATCGAAACGTAAGGAAAAGTGTCGCCAGACGCCAATTCGTTTTGGCCACTAGGGGGCAGCAGAAAAAACGTGTTTCTCTAAGCGACACCTTGACCATCTGATCCAGTATTTATCTAGAAAATATTGATTGGTGCGGCTTTAAAAGTTATTTTCCATACCGCACCTATACTTTCAGTTAGTATCGATGCGAAAGCAAAAAAAAAAAGTTTCATTCTTTATAAGATTCTTCAAAGAAGGAACAAAAATGTCGTTAGTCCAATTTGCAGCTGCACATATTCCGTCATTGTGCATTAAACTTTACTGCTGGAGATAAAGAGTGTTCACTGAAAAGCAAGGACTTGGTTGCACATTTTATATTACATGTTTATTATATTGCTAAGTGGTAGTTACATTTGATCTGCACACAGCACAATAGACAGAAGCATCGCTCCAGGTCAAACGAGCTCCATGCGGCACAATGCAGTCTGTGTGAGGCAGAATCTAGAGGACGAGTGCATCAGAGAGACAGAGAGACATTGAAATGAGGGTTTCTTAACACTCAGATATGATATGATACATGATTAATTCATAAAACCAGACTAATCTGAACACACAAACAAAGATGTACGCTGGTATCGAGCTCTTCCAGTAAATATCACTGGATATGGAAACAGTGTTGACTTACCTTATTAAAGATAACTCAAGGATTTAATGTCTACAGCTGAGTGGAGCAACGTCAGCTTCCGTACGATTAAATGATTTATCTCATCCTGGATTGTTATTAAAAAAAAAAGATTTTTTTAACTCGCACGCGGGGTTTGAAATGACTAGTGGCGGAGCACCGGAGCCTCGTTGAAGCTCTCTCTCTAAAGGTCACTGTCCCCGCTGACCGCTGTGTGTTTGGAGCAAAAACAATGGCTATCGAACCGGCAGTTGATGAAGCGCCTGTATCACGGGTTCTGCAGAAAGTGGTTTTTTTTTCCTCCTGCCGGACCCGGATGAGCGAGCGTGGTTTACTGAATCAGCGTTGTCTTTTAATTGAATGCGTTGGAAGTGGTCACACGGTGTTCCCGAGAGGATAAGGGGAAAAGGGAATCGATGCATTCGTGGCCGCTGAGTCGAGTCTCATGGACAAAAAGACACGCGAAGGGCGTTTGTCTCGGCGGCCTTTTTTGGTGTCGATGGCGAGCGAGACGCAAGACGCCATCGCCGCCGGGACGCACGTCGCCCCCCCGGAGATGCCACGGAGGAATAATAAAGAAATGATCTGTGGCGAGACGGATACAGCAGCGAATTTCTCTCCATTTTTCCTCCCCTCAGTTTTGCCTGTATCTACCCCCCCCTCCCCCTCCGGCCCCTCCCCCCTCTGTATTACGCGGTGCATCCACTGTGGTTATAACTCCGTTAACAGACGCCGGCCTGTGGGCGACGCAGCATCCCTCCGTGTCGCCCCCCCCCCACAGTGCTCGCTCGCGGCCCCCTTCGTTTTTCCGGAGGCCAGCGCCATGCCAGGACGGAGAACTTGGCCGGGTTTCATCTCTTCCACATAATTAGGAGTGTTAGAGTTGGAAAGCGACACACCACCTGGACGACACTCACTGGAAGAAAGAGCGGTAGACTTCTACGTTACATCTATAAGCGTTTTATTCAGAAATCAGGATACAAGTGGACAACATGCATGGACCCCCCTCCAGAGCTCTGACCGATGGCCTCAGCGCTGGAGAGAAGGACCCCGGTTCAAAGTGAGCGGCCATCTTAAATACCCGACGGGAACAGTTCTGATTGGACAGGAGCATAAGGGGGCGGTGTCTTCTCATTGGTTCTTGTTGCCAGCTCCCGCCTCTGCCGCTCCTTCATTGGTTCTTCTCGTCTGCCAATGAGTTCACATGTTGTGAAAAGGTGGGGGAAGAGGAGATAGTTGATTTAATAGACCTCTCTTGAAAGAAGACTTCCTTCGGGCCTTATCTCTTCAGGGATGAGGCCTGGATCTTCTCCGAAGGTCGTCCACACACCGGGGGGGGGCTTCTTCCCACGTGTGAGTGTGTGCGTGTGAGGGGGATCGGTGAAGGGGGGGGTCAGTGAGGAGAGACAGTGAGGGCTTAAAGTGTCTAAGAAGGAGAATAAATGGCCCCATCTGGACCCTTGTTATCTATCCTCCCGATGAGGTAAGGACTGTGATTGCTCTTTCTAAACAATGAATACAATGAGCTCTTTCTCTAGTCATCTTCTTTGATGAGTGCAGTGCAGAAGGGGGGTTTACATCAACATTCCTTCGGTGTCACTGTTATCTTTCTTTAGATCAGCTCAGACACCAGAGTGCTCCGCTGGAGGTTTTAACTTCCATTCAGTGTTTTCCATCTTACACATAATCTATATGCAAACAATACTAAGCTATGCTAAACTATAATATATATTCTTTAACAATCCCTCTTTTCACATCCGCTGGATGTGAACCCTTCCTCTGGGAATATTTATTTCCCTCTTTATGCCAGATCTTGTCATGGCCTGGCCTCCTCATCCTGTCTTAGCTCTGCCATTTGACGTGAATAAGTCTCCTGAAATATAATCTGTCGTTGCCTAGATTAAGGTCCCATAAGACCTGTATGATACCTATTTCTCGGGGAGAGAGTCTCTCTCTGTTAGGGATGGAAACAGGGGCGTGGTTTCTGTCATGTGGTACTCCGATCCACCCTCTTAGATCTTCCATCCTAGGGAAGTCAGTATGTCTGTGTGCGTTAAATCTGTAGTGTGCAGGTGTCGAAGGAAAGAGGTGAAATTGAGAGTGGTCAGGCAGGGGGGGGGGTCTTGCATCCTAGCGGCTGGTGAGTAGCAGGTTGGCATCCTGATAACCAGTTGACGATCCGGTCCCCGCTGCAATCCATCTGCTTCATCCTGTCTGGTCTGCGTCATCTGCTTCAACCCTGGTCTGGGTCCTGGAAGTCCTTCAGGTCCTCTGGTCCTCTGCTCCTCTGCTCCTCTGCTCCTCTGGCTGTCGATGGGGTCTTTATCCGGTGGTCTTGAACTTGATTTCGTCTGGATCGTCCTGGTCAGGCTTGTTGTTCTTCTTCCACTGGTGTCGCATGGGCCCTGGATTCGACATGACTCATGGGCAGCATCGTGCTCTTTATTGGCTCCTCAGTCTCTGAGCCGGGTGATGATGGTGTCCGATGCTCCTGTGGGCAGCTCCTCATGGCAGGTCCTCACAGCAGGCAGTCAGCACACGATGGAGGTCGATGCTGGAGCGTCAGGTGTAGCTGTTGAAGAGAATGAGAAAACACAACACAACAGCCACTAGGCCGGATCTATACAGAATGTGACACTTGACTATGAAAAATTTTATTTTAATTTCCATATTTAATAAGTATCTAATACTTTCTAGGCTTGGATTCGCAATCTTTAACTGAGTCGGAGGAACAGCTTCTCACCCCGTGTGGGAGGAATCATCTATTAAATGGCCATCCGTCGTCCAACAGAGTCTCAATTACTTATCCAATCCAATCTAACTTTATTTATCTTTACTGGTTATGATAAATGCAATTGATCCTATCTATGGCCCTTGACTAGGGCATAGAAATATTCAAATCCTACTAGGATCTGATAGCAGGCAGGTATTCGTCCAGCACCCTCCTCTCTCGTGCTCGAACCCTAAAACAGTTTATGGGGAAAAACAAAACATTTGCACATCGAGGTGCCATTAATGACAGGAGACGGTGAGCAGTGAGAGTCGATGTTGTCTGCACACATCTTCCTGTGTTGCAGTCCTAACTCTAGCTCTAATGTCTCAGTCTCTGCTCCTTCTTGTCTCCTTTCTGTCTCCTTTCTTTCCAACCTTTCTTTGCCTGTCTTTACAACCTTTCATTGCCTGTCTCTACAACCTTTCTTTTCCTGTCTTTCCTACTTTTCTTTTCCTGTCTTTCCTACTTTTCTTTTCCTGTCTTTCCTGGCAGGTTCTTCTCTAAACCTCACATGACTAATCCTATGATAATGGCAAGGGTCAGTCCCATGACTATTAGAACAGTTTGTCTGACTTCCAGCTGTTCCTATAGTGGTTTGCGGGGGGACCTTCTAGCTGGGCCATCAGGCTCCCCGAAACACCTACGGAACGACCTCTGTGGCATCAACATCTTTAGATCTGATTGTGTTTCTGTCAATGTCCCTGTTGGACAGGTGGCTGGGGCACAATGTGTCAGGTGGTGTCAAGGTGCCTCTGCCTTACCCTTGACCTGGACCATGTGTGAAGTAACCTCCTCCACTTCGTACAGACCAGTCCACCTAGGCTCAGTCCACTTCCTCTTGTGAACCCTGACCCTGACCCAGTCACCTACTTTTACTTTGGTTGGCTCTGCTGCCTCCTGATCGATCGTCTGGGCTCGAACAACCTGGTTTGAGAGAGCTTTTGGTGAGAGAGAAATTAGAGCTCTCATGTATTCTGACATTTCAATTTTACAGACATCCAGAGGTGGCATATGACCTCCATCTCTGGGTGGCTCTGGCATACTTCTTCCTGTTAACAACTCACTTGGTGACGTCTTCCCCCCTGGTACTGCTCTCATGGTCATCAGTACCTAGTGGAAGCGCCTTCGCATTTTCCTTTTAATAATTTGATTGGCTCTCTCGACCAATCCTTGAGACTGAGGGTGATATATAGACCCAAACTTGTAGGTTATGCCCAGTGCATATCAACTTTCCCCAGCAGTTTGTTGTTAAAATGTGTTCCGTTGTCGGACCTGATGCGTCTTGTAACTCTATACCTTGAGTGTGTGCATGTGTGCACTATATGGGGTGTGATCAAACACTCGCAAGTTATGTGTACAGGAGTGGCGGCTCTTCTTTGAATCAGTCGACGTTGAACCCCATCTACTATCACCACAACTATGGAAGGAACACAAATAAGATTACATCTTTTCATTTATCAAGCATATTTATGATTTCAAAAAATTATTTTTTATGATTCTCTGGGGTCCCTGATTCTAAACCTACTGATATCTGATCTATTAGTCTGTACTTGTCTGGCCCTCCTCTTAATAGTCTGTCCTCAACATAGATTCTTGTGTGCTTCTATCCCTCTTTTGAAATAGGATGGAATTCCTAAATCCGTCCTTTTCAATAATAATAATCTTAATAAACAGTCACCCTCTAGAATTCGTTACTTTAAACAAAACTGCCAATTTAGCACGTCGCATAAGTAGGTGTCAGTTTCTTAACAGCTCATGAGAAATCGATTAATCGTACGTCCAACGGACGACTGTAATAATAACCACTATTTTTCCAAAAAACAGTAAACCCAAAACTATCCTTTGAAACTGACTAAAATAAAAACCTCAGTCTTGAAACGGTGATGAGAAATCAATTACTCGTAAGCCTAATGGCATTACTGTAATAATAACCACTATTGTTTATCAGATATCAATAGTAAACCCAACACTATATCTTCAACACTGACACTACAATCAAAACAGTCAACTTCTAGAAGAAAGGAGAGAAATAAAATAAAAAATGCTTGCGTCTGTCAAATCAATGCAGGAGAACCATGTCTTGTCTGAACTCACAGCGTCATCATTGTGCTTGGGTAAGGAATGTCATAATAAGTCGGCCTAATTAGTAAAGAACGGGTTACACATTTATTTATTGGCCCCAAATCAAGGCCCATTTTCCAAATTTTACGAAATTTAATTAATTAATTTATTCCAGGGCGCCCTCGTCCTCTCCAGTACACCTGCCTATAACAAACATTCTATGATTTAAAAAAATATATCTAGTCTGTTCCATCCTTAAGGGATGCTGGTGATGATTAAATTGGAATCGTACGTAGTTTTAACTCTATCTCTATGGGAGCTATCAGAATCAGTCACACATCAGTTCACCCTTCAGTCCTAAAAATGTCTGGAAATAAGTTTCGCATGTTGTCAGTGTCCCCATGATCAGTGTTCTCTCTACTATGTGTGTGGCTAAGCATGTGTCTCTAATACTAACTGGACCTCCGATGTGTGTGCAGTTCTTTACATGTTCTCAAATGTGGAGTAATGCAAGTGTTAATTTTGTTTGTGCACCCAGTCCGTAGCCTCAACCTCTGCTTTCACCATTGTTCTTCTCTGTGCCTCCACACTGGACCAACACTGTGACGTGGAGCTGCGGCGTCAACGACTGCATACAAGCTGCAGCTCTGGTGTTCATTCACCAGCCGCTGCTACTCCTTGTTTCTCTGCATCGATCTCCAAGCCTCCTCAGCTGGGTCTTCACGAACCTCAATCTCGTGTTGCAGGCAGTCCCTCAGGATCTCAGATCTCATCTTGTATCAAGGAGGAGTTAAGGGCACAATGTCTTTGGTCCCCTGGTGGCGAGTCGGGATGCAGGACTTTGAACCAAAGTCTCCACTGCTGGCTGTTGTCATGCAGAGGTGTGATGTCATCATCATCTACTCTGTCCCACCGGACGCTTTGCTTCCTGTTCAGTGTCTCTTTAGTCTCCAGTTGAATCATTGGCTGACTAGTGGGCGTGGCACATTTCTGTTCAGTGAGTACAGTTCGCTGTCAGCTGTTGGATCTGGGCACGCCTAATTCTGTGTCTCTGGTCCGGGCCTGGTGCCGTGGATCACTATTGCCTTGTGGCTGTGGCTATGTGTTGGGTGCTTGTTATGGCGGGGTTTAGACATTATGAGAGTACTGAAGTGGTCCTGACTGAGACTGCTTAACCCTGTGGTGGATAAGGACAACAATTAGCCCAATGTCCAGCCTGACTATAATTAAAAATTATTAATACTCGTCTAAAGCCTCCGTTGCCCCAGTTGTTACTCCTTTTACTCCTGAACGGGCTTCTTTTATGCATAACTAAGCTTGAAGCGGTGCAAACGTGGCTTGCTGTGGCTGTTGATAGATCAGTGCTTATGGATTTGGAGGAGGGGCTGGATACAGACTATGATGTATTGTGGTTGTGCTGCTGTCTGCTGCAGAGGGGGGGGCTGTTGAGGGGGAGTCTGTAGCTGTGGAGGCTGTTGCTGTTGTTTAACAGGGTTTCCCTGGGGTCCATTATAACCTCCAGGTCCTCCATAACTTCCTCCTCTGTATCTTCCTCTTCCACCTCTTCCTCTGCCACCTCTTCCGTAATAGTTACCTCTAGGCCTCTTACAGTCTCTGGCAAAGTGCCCTGGCTCCTCACATATGAAACAATTGTATGGGCCTATTGTCCTGCCTCCTCTACCAGGTACATAGTTGGAGTCGTCATGGTGTCGTGTGTCGTCAGTCTGTCCGTACCCCCCGTTATTCAACGGCTGGGGATTCATCTTTGGGGACCGTGTGGGTTGGGGAGGGTAAACGGGAGGAAGGGGGCTAATTGTTGTTGTTGTGTTCTTTTATATTTTATCTGAACTGCAAATGTCCGTTTTCTGTTAATATTATAAAAAATACGTATTTATTAAAAACTATGTTTCAGACAGAAAGATGATGGTCACACACTCTATCAATTAATAGTTATCTTCAAAAAGAATTCTTCAGTCACTGTTCTGGCTTCGCTCCGCTCTCTGCTCTGCTCTGAGACAGACGCGCGCAGCGAAGTGGGTAGGGGAGGGGCTGCTCTGTCTGTGAAGGCGCGTGCGCTCCGCGGAAGCGCGCAGCAGCTTTCTGCTTGTCGCCCCTCCTTTCTGTTCTTGTATTTCTGCGTGTTAAGCGGAGTTTCCTCGTTGTTTCTCAGTATTCTCCTCAATCTCAAACTCGTACCTGCTCTTAAACGTAGTACATAATCGCCATACAATGTGTTCTTTACTCGGCAGCGTGCCTTTCAAAACAATAAATCCTCATTTATCACTCGTGCAATTCAACAGACCAGAGCTTTCGTTGTCACCGTGAGGTTTCGACTCTGCTTTGTTGATTCCACTTTGACAACATTTATTCACCACCGGTATTCAACATTCATTCACAGTTTATGCATTACACATGTGTTTAATTTCTATGCGGCCTCAGTTCGTCGGGTCGTCTTCCAGCCTTGTGGCCGGCCTCAGTAAGTTTGAGGACTTCTATGCGGCCCTCACTTCGTCGGGGGGGTCGACTTCCAGCCTTGTGGCCGGCCTCAGAAAATTTGAGGACTTCTATGCGGCCCACACTTCTGGGTCGTCTTCCAGCTTTAACCGCTGGCCTCCTGTTGAGGACTCCTAATGCGGGTTCTGTTCGTCGAACTCGGCTTCCAGTTTAATCAAACTGGCCTCCTGTTGAGGACTTTTTATGCCAGGCTGTATCGTGATTTCCCTTTTATGCTTTATTTTATTATTTAAATCAAGTCAAAAATTTTGCAGTTTCAATACTCACTTCCAATACTCCTGATCAAATTTAGAGTATTCAATTTGACTGATTTGAAAATAACAGGTTCAGTCTTTACCTTTTGTTGACACCGGTGTTCGATCAGTTTCTTGGAGTGGGCCTTGAACGCAGTGGTCCGTCCGGGGGTCTCTCGTGCTCGTCCTCCTCAGGTCTCTGGATCGGATTTCACAACCATCCTCTGCTACCATTTGTTAGAGTTGGAAAGCGACACACCACCTGGACGACACTCACTGGAAGAAAGAGCGGTAGACTTCTACGTTACATCTATAAGCGTTTTATTCAGAAATCAGGATACAAGTGGACAACATGCATGGACCCCCCTCCAGAGCTCTGACCGATGGCCTCAGCGCTGGAGAGAAGGACCCCGGTTCAAAGTGAGCGGCCATCTTAAATACCCGACGGGAACAGTTCTGATTGGACAGGAGCATAAGGGGGCGGTGTCTTCTCATTGGTTCTTGTTGCCAGCTCCCGCCTCTGCCGCTCCTTCATTGGTTCTTCTCGTCTGCCAATGAGTTCACATGTTGTGAAAAGGTGGGGGAAGAGGAGATAGTTGATTTAATAGACCCTCTCTTGTAAGAAGACTTCCTTCGGGCCTTATCTCTTCAGGGATGAGGCCTGGATCTTCTCCGAAGGTCGTCCACACACCGGGGGCTTCTTCCACGTGTGCGTGTGTGCGTGTGACGGGGATCGGTGAAGGGGGTCAGTGAGGAGAGACAGTGAGGGCTTAAAGTGTCTAAGAAGGAGAATAAATGGCCCCATCTGGACCCTTGTTATCTATCCTCCCGATGAGGTAAGGACTGTGATTGCTCTTTCTAAACAATGAATACAATGAGCTCTTTCTCTAGTCATCTTCTTTGATGAGTGCAGTGCAGAAGGGGGGTTTACATCAACATTCCTTCGGTGTCACTGTTATCTTTCTTTAGATCAGCTCAGACACCAGAGTGCTCCGCTGGAGGTTTTAACTTCCATTCAGTGTTTTCCATCTTACACATAATCTATATGCAAACAATACTAAGCTATGCTAAACTATAATATATATTCTTTAACAGGAGCATCCGGGGAGACGCTCTCATGATAAATCTCTATTTCCTTCAGGCTTCTTCTTCTTTTATTATTATTTGTTATCACCACGGACACACTTGTACAATGCGCGTTTCTAACCCCGTGAAATCCAAAAAGACAAGGAGGCCGTGAGCAATCAGGAGCGAGACGTGTGGAGGCCGGCGTCCGTTCTATTATCCTGCTTCTTTTTTTTTTTACATCCTCATGCGCCGAGCACAAATGACTTTTTAAGAGGATTTTGAGCGGGATGAGGTGGCGACGGGACAAGATGGGGCGGCAAATAGAGAAATGATGAAGGGGAGAATGGAGAGAAACAACAGGGGTGGGGGGGGTGGGGGGGGGAGGAGGACAGCCCCGACTCTCAGAAAATGTGAAAATACAACAAAGAAAAACGAGAGAGTGGAAAACCACACGCGAGCTAGCGTGACGGGGGATAGCGCGGCGCGGCAAAAAAGTACAGAAAGAGAAAGAAGAAGAGAGAAAAAACCCGAATCTTCTGCAGTGAAAGGATCAACAGCGCTGTCAACGCAACTTTATTTTAACATTACAGCCTCTCGTCTTTTCCTATCGCTCCGTCTCTCCGTCGGGTTATTTGCTGCCGGCGCTCTCTCCCGTTCCCTCAGTGCCCGGCCCACGGCGCGTCAAGGTTGTGTCAATACCGCGTCGAACACACCGACTCCGTCGCCCGCTGACGGATACTATTTTTATTGAGCTTGAAACCCTTTGATAAGACAAAGGAAGCGAGGAGGAAGAGAGGGAAATGGGAGAGGCAAGGAGGGAGCTGGCAAGGAACCGAGACGACGCAAAGGAAACGGAGAGACGGGGAAAGAGGTGGCGCCGTGGAAAAAGCTCGACACTTTGGCTGTTCATTGCCTCTCACTGCTGGGTCTCCACTGAATGCCCCCCCCCCCCACACACACACACACTCCCCCCACCCCACGATGCTGGCTTTGACGTAGCCAAGAGCTACTAAGGCTTTATTTAATTATGCAAAATGCAACACCACATCTCTAAAGCTTGTTTCTATAAATTAGTTTTTTCTCAGACTCCACTTACATCCACCAAACTCTCGTTTCATTCCTATCACAGAGGAGTTCACAGAGGGGTTTGTTCATATATCATTCACGGCCTGAATTCTGTTCCTAAAAACATGGAAAAATTGATTATTATTTCTCTGGCTGTCCAGAGACTAATTCTCCTGATAAAAGTTGATATCTAAAGTTACATATGTGAAAACTTTTGACTCTAATATGTAAAAAAAAAAAATGAAACAGAAACGTTGAACCTGTCTTCTGATTTTCTGGAAATATATGCAAATCAGCACATATTTAATGCAAACTTTGACATAAAATACCAGATCACGATATCTAAAATCATTTCTTTAATGGGGAAGTTTTACATATCTGTTGGTTGAGTACCGTTCAGGAAAGATTGTGGTCTTGCTTTGACCTCCTATGACACAATAAAGCATTGTGAACATCATCCACACAGCAATTAAATTAAATTTAATTTAAAACATATCTATCAAATGTCATTATTTAAACTTTTTGCAGATATTTGATGATGTTTAAATTCCTTGATTGTGCAAACTCCCTCGTCTTTGCCGATGAATCGAACTTCCCGGGTGGTTGATATCATTAAAATAAACAATGCAAAACGGATGTCTGCCGTGTCAGCACAATTAAAGCCCACGGCCACGGTGGTAGCGTCTGAAAGGAGGCTTCTTGGCTGCAGGGATGTTCAAATCAATAAACAACAGCATTAAGTGGGAGGAAGAAAAAACAATGCCAAACTCAACCAAATATGTAGTGGTGTGTATTTGTGAATATAAATAGTTGAGCCGGTAGAAATGTTCTTGGCAGGTACATTCATAGATTAGTGGAAGAGAGAAGCCAAAACAGCTGTTTTTTAAAACTAAGGTCATTAAAAGAGGAGAAGATGTGATCAAGTGGGACTTCAGGTGGAAAACGTCCAACCTGGCGATTTGAAAACACCAAGATTGCCGCAGTTTGCCGGCGGCTATTTTTGGTTTGGCTGCACAGGCAAGGGGTGGGAGGGGGAGGGGGGGGGGTCCAAAACCAATCAGAGATGGAGATCTGACACCATCAGATTAACTCCGTCAGGACGGACGAGAGCAGATAAGTGGCCGCTGATAATCCCCCCCCCCCCACACACACACACACCAACACCGCCCCGGGGGGGGGGGGGGGGGAGGGGCCGCGGAGCCCAAACAGGAAGATCTCAGTGCACGTGAAAAAAGTTTGATTACAGATGAACGACTGCACACACACACACACACACGCCCTGTGGTGATGGAAGCCAGGTTCCTAGGCAACGCAGGCAGCATCGCCAGAGATCCCATCGCTCACGTACTCAGAAACAATCACTTCGTTTTCCCCGTTACACGTCGGATAAAATTGCAAAGGGGGGGGGGAGGGGGGCTTAGCCGCTTTATTTTTTCCCCGAGGCGCGTTATCTGTTTTTTTCTCCTCTCCCCTCCATTTGCACTCCGCCTGGAGTTCTCACCTTAATTGTATCGTAGCCGTCAGAGTGGCGTTCCAATTAGGCGGCTTCTTGTCCCGCGTGAGAGGCAGAGCGCTGGCTGCTGGCCGAGCTGACGGCGGTGCCTAATGGGAACACCGGCGTCTGAGCGGAGACGACAGCGGAGTCCTCCACACACCGTGGACTGGTGCAGAGCGGCACGCGGCGTACAGACAATGTGCTCCGCAGGCACCGGGACAGACAAAGGGCCTCGCGCCTGTGAATGCAACTGTGCAGAGCGCAGGTTGCATGTACCTGTTCACGGGGGAAAGGCGTCGTTAGGAGGGGTGCGGTTGGATACTGCTGGCGTCTGGTGGTTAGAGGGAACGGCGGGGGTGGAGTCCCCCATGAGGGATGGAGGAGCTGAGACGAAGAGGGAGTGAACAGGTTCGACGTGTTTAAGTTCCGAGGGCGATTGGCTGAGTAAGGGGCGTGGCCTTCGTTTCCCGAACTATGTTTATAAAACACCAGTTAAAAAGATTTTTTTCACATATAAATGTAACGTTTGGAGAGAAAAAACACACGACGTGCTCAAAGTTCACAAAACCAGCTTGAAAATTTAAAAAAATCTGAAAGCAAAAAATCGAACGTTGAAAGAGTTCCAGACCAAAAGTCCCAGAGTCGCCGTAGCTAAATTGCTAAACTGGAAAACCTTGAGGAAAATATCCCTAGAAACAATACGGGAAAAGAAAAGAAAGAAAGCTCAGTCTCAATATAGACCAACACAAATAAATCTCTCTCATGGATGTTGGCGTGTCGAAATGGGGACAAGCGAAGCGACTAATACGCTTGAGTTTAGGTGTGTGTGTGTGTGTGTGTGTGTCAAGACTCACTCAGAGTAAATCACTATAGGGGGGATGGACAAGCGATGCCCTGGATCTCAGCCTGTGTCAATGAGGCCTCACAACACACACACACACACACACAGAAACACACACACACACACACAAACACACACGCAAACTCAT